>NC_053437.1:64737542-65037542 GCF_007990345.1 Gossypium hirsutum | reverse complement strand
AGTTATGGTTTGCTATGGGCTATTAGGTTTTCATATACATGAGGTGAAATGAAACCCAATGCAAGTTTGACTTGTAATTAAAAAAATAGGTACGTTAATATTTATATAAATAAAATTATTTATTAACCAAATAATAAAATGGATAGAATCTGTAATGTAATGATCAAACATACAGAGACTAATTTACTCATTATTTAATAAAAATTGACAAAATATAATCTAATTTTCAATACATTGTCTCCATAATACTTTTACCCTTATTTGCATGTTATTATAGAATTTTGGAGTAGCCTACCAATGACCATGAAATATTAACTAAAACTTTTTTATTAAAAAAAAATCAAGTTATTTTGAAGTGGCCTATTACCTACACATTTTTGAACCCTACAGGTACCCCTTCACTTGTATCTGTTTTTCAAAATTTTGGCTTCTGTCCAGCTTATTACTATTGGCGTGACCTCACAATGAGAAATTGAACAGCTTATTGGATGACTCCAAAACAGACCACAGTCTGCACGCTGCAGACTGCACACAGCAGGACCTTCCACGCCTCTTCTCACCTCTAACACAGATCGAAACACCACAGACTCCTGATATGTTTACTTTTCAAGTTTCAGAAAAAAATAATAAAATAACAAAGACTACCACACTCTGTCTTATGCTGTCCATCAATACCCACAGAAAAACTAAATATAAGCAAAAATTGCTTACACACTAACACTACTACTTGTGTGAGTCTTAGTTTTGCTTTAGTCCTTGAGATATGCATTATCATACATTTGGAAATCAAGTTTGCAGTACACAGAAAAGCAACCAAAATCTGTTTGCACATTCATCTCTTCTTCCTGACATGGCTGATGAAACACCACCAGTTAAAAAGTAAAAACTACTGCTGCATCTTTTAACTATATATTAATGTCATACAATGCTCACACCACCATCTCCATATTTATACATCACCCATTACCAAATAATTTACTAATACTCAAACAGACTACTAACAAATCAAAGTTCACAAACCATTAGTTAATAATACCCTTTTCAAAATTAAACATGATCACTCGTTTATTGTAACACCTAACTCAAGCTACTCCAAGGTTGATTTGCGAACAGTATAGCGATAAGCAGCAACCTTTTTTCTCCTGGAACTTGTATTATCCACTGACAGCACTAGTTTGCCTGATTCCTTTGATGTATAGGAGTTGCGAATGGCTTCCTCTGTTGGACTTAGTTTCCTTGGCTTCTCCACTGCAATGGTGTAGCTGTCTTCTTTGTTGGGCACGAATTCTGCACTATATTCTAAGTCCCACCCTCCTACTACCAGGTCCCATGTTATGGTTGCTCCAGCCTGCAAGTTTTAGAAGCATGTAAGATATAATGAAATGTTTTCTTTTACCACAAGTTAGCTAAGAGCAATAAAACTACTGACCTCAATCCCTTCAATTTGAATGTTCACTTTCTCTCCTCCTTTAACAGTGAACTCCGAGGCTGGTTTCTGTAAGTCATTGGGTCGACTCAGTCCACCATACTGTACTGGAACATCTTCAGGCCTTATAAATCTGACAAACAAATTTGTAGCAAAGGTAAGTATTGGATCTATCAACTGCGAATGGGAAAACAAAGAAATGAACTCACTTGTACAGTGTTTCAGCAGCATGCCCTTCTCTGGAGATGACGAACTTGCTCTTAGTTCGCTGAGTTAAAAATGGACCGAACATTGAGTAGAGCACACTGAAGTACCATGGGACATTGATGAAAATCTAAAACCCAAAAAGGCAGATGATGGAAAGTTAAAGCAATCTCCATAACAGTTTGAAAAACAAGAGACAAGAGCTGATTGACTACCTTTCGAGCTACCATTTCAGGGTAATTATCTTGAAAGAGGGAAAGGATCTGATTTGAAGCTACCCTAAGTTCTCTCTTAGGCATGTCTTTTAGATCAGTGACTTGAATAATAGAGTTAATCCCACCAGGCTTGAAATGTAGGAGACTGATCCCTCTTTCCAGGACTTGAATTCTCCATCTCAGAAACTTGTTCAGTTTCTCTTCATCACCAAAGATTCTCTCGTACATATCCTTATCTTTAAAAACACCATAAGCATTGTAGCAAACAGGGTGACCTTCCCTGTCGTAACCATGCATATAAGCAACAACTCCTTCAAGCTCCTTGAACCCCAAGTCTTCTTCCCCAACACTGTCGGCCTTAAACTCTTTCCTCCAAGCAAGACATTTTTCCAACATGCGGAAGGAATCCAACACCCTGAAGTCCCTAGCTCGCAAGAACTTCAACAAAACGACATCAGCTTTTTCGTCTTCAGCAAGTAAAGGTATCCCCCACATGGTGCATTCACCGTCCGGGCCATAAGAAGCCATGAGCTTGTCCTTGAGCTCTTGCAACGCCTTCTTCTCGGAAGCCTTCAAATGGGAGGTAAAATAGGTATCTTCCTTAAAAGGAGAGCGAAGACTAGCGGCTTCCATTAGAGTAGTAACAAAGCTTTTCTTGTAAGGCTTACGAGAAGCCTCTGGGATAGAAATGGGTGAGTGTGGATTCTCCATTGAATGAGAAAGACCCAGATGGAATCTGTGTAAAAATGCTGCAAAGGGATTTGTTAAGATATGCTAGTAAATGTGAATAAGTTGAAGTATAACGAAGAGGAAGAGAGAAAAAGCAGGTTGCTCGCAGGGTAAAGGGGAAAGTGACAAGTGCACTGCAATGTTGCCTGCAACACACCAATTGAACAAAGCAAACCCGAATAGAAGATTATTTAATGAGAGACAAAAGAAGATTAGTTTTTTATAGAGAGAGAGAAGATTTTGCTCAAAAGAAATAAAAAGACAAGAAGCCGCGAGTTTGGTGTTTTGAAGTAGCGGCTTTAATAAAACAGAGAGAAGAAGCAAGGGCAAGAGAGTGGGTGTCAGAGAGTGAGCTGAGCCGAGTTAAGGGAGTGAGTAAAGGCGTAAAGCGGTGGCTTGCAGAGATGGTGATAATAATTGAGGAATTCAGGGGAGGGAAGCACGGGATTCAGTTTGGTCTTCCAATGGGACCCAAAGGAACCAGCTTTAACTTTCCCTCTTTCTTTGTGGGTCCCCCTTTTCTTCAAAGCTAAATTTTCGGTCTTTTTTACAGA
Organism: Gossypium hirsutum; assembly: GCF_007990345.1. Taxonomy (NCBI): domain Eukaryota; kingdom Viridiplantae; phylum Streptophyta; class Magnoliopsida; order Malvales; family Malvaceae; genus Gossypium; species Gossypium hirsutum. The sequence goes on along the minus strand of NC_053437.1, from coordinate 65,034,414 downwards.
ATTTTTGGTGTCTTAAATTTAAACAGGACTGTGATTCACATTAATTTCGATTAAAATCAATTATAGAAAAATCCAATAAACAAACGAAACATGTATTTTTTTTCCTTTCACTGGTGTGGATTTCAAGGCGATCTTTGTGGATATAATGATGGAGAACGTAAACCCTAAGATAATAATGGTAATTAAGCTTATTAATCAAAGCTTTAACCAATAGTATGAACTGTTTCCGACTTTCTTGTCCTAAAAACAACCTAAAGTGACTGCTTTCTTGGCTGTCTTAGTCTCCCCACTATGCACTCTTTAAACCCCCCCCCTTTTTTTGTTTAATAACCGAAATCCATTCCCATCAAAGTTTTAAACGTGGGGACAAATCCTATCTTTTGTCAAATAACTCCCTTTTTATGTTTAATAAACAACCAAGTTAATTCTACTATTTTTAAACTAAATTGTTAGAATATTAATATGATATTAATTATATTTTTCTGTGCACTTCAGGCATTAAATCTGGACTTCAATATAATAGACATCATGTTTCAAATACATGAATTAAATAGTACATAACAATAACCAATGTCATGGTGACACATAACAATATCATATTTTGATACGTAACAAAAATTTACTTTGCTACATGTCACCATGCTATTAATCGTTAATCTTTCATTAGTACATTTTAATAGTATTAGTCAAGTATTTAACAAGTACCGAGTTAACTTACTGTTTTCAAATTTAGGTATGAATTAGGTTAAAAAAATTTAAATTTCAACAATAATTAATCCGGAAAAACAAATCATTTAAAATATATCCTGATTTGTGGAAACATTGGTTTTGACTTTAGAAATGGGTAGTAATTAATTGGTTTTCACACAATAACTATTCCCTTAGTGGCATTGGCATTGGTAAATCCTTTTGAGGTTTCCCAATTTCGACACATCTCTTTACCATATTAAATATCATTTTCAGTTGAGTTTTTATTTCATCATCCATGCTTCGATCTTCGTCCAAATTGATTGGGTGAAGCTAGCTTTTGTCGTCCTGTCATTCTCCCCAGACAACACCTGTTTTTTTCTTCATTTTTAGTGTGCCTTTTTGCATGTTAAATCAAAATCCTGATGCAAGATTTTGATGGAGTCCTTGGGAAAACCATACCTTTCGCTCTTTCACCCAACATTCAAGCCTACCTACTTAGCATGTATTCATCCTCAAAACTCAAACTTATACATCTGGATATAATTTCACACACAAAAAACATTTAAAAGCCTTGGAGGAAAGACAATGTCTTGAGATTCTTGTTGAGGAGGGTCGACTTTTTTCGAAGAAGTTTTAAAGATATTATCTTTCAAACAAAGTTTTGTCTCTTGTGCTCTACAGAATGAAATAAGCCAATAAAAGTTTTTGCCCCAATTGAAATATAAATGGGCTAAGGCTAAGGCTAAGGCTAAGGCTAAGATACTCATTGTTTAGTAGTCGAGATTAGCCCCAAGAGGCCCATTTGGCTAGCATAACCCTGGCTGTTAACTAGTGCTTTGATTGGTGTTGAGAAATTGGAATTAAAGGTGTGTTTGGATAATAAATTAAATTTTTTTAGATAAATAGTTATGTAAGTATAGGATAAGATAGGGATATCCAAGGTTAGGGTAAGATAGGGAGTATAAAACCCAGGTGTGGATTTTGTGATCAGAATATAATATCTCTCATTTTGGCAAGTGTGTAGTTGTTGCAGAAGAGTAAAATAGTAAAGAGTCACAGCTGAGACACGGAAGAAGATGCCTTGCCTAAACCTTTCAACCAACGTCAATCTCGACGGCGTCGACACCTCCGCCATCCTTTCCGAAGCCACCTCTTCCGTCGCTAAACTCATCGGCAAACCTGAGGCCGTACGTTCTCCTTTCCTTTCCTCTCCTTCCATTTATAGTTTATCTTTCTTTTGTCCTCGAATTTCTGAATCTCTAGTTTTTTATTTGCTGTGTAGAAGGATACCTATGCGCTTTATTTATTTGATCAATATCTTTTTGCCCCAATCAATAATTTTACTGAATGTGGGAAAAATACTGCCGTTTCCATATTGGGTTTTATATAATTTATCCTATCTGCTTAAATCCTTTACCACTGGCGGTAATGATCATTACCCATTCAAGGATTTGTTAGAATGGGGAGTATTTAGAGGCTACTGGGTTACTGCTTTTGTGTATGCATGCTTTCTATGTTATGAGTATGGTTAGTATTTTCTAAGGATTTGGAGGATCTTTTGGACTACTGTGTATTAGACAGAAAAATGAAGAGCTTGAGCGCATGCATTTGATTCTTCACGATTTTGTCTGCTGGAAATGCTAGAAAAGAACCAACAACTCATTTGTCTCACAAGTATAGGACACATTGTTCTTGTTTGAAAAGTGTTCTTGTTACTTGCTTATATATCGCATGCGCTAAATATCTTTTTACCTTTTTCATTTCTAGTATCATTGGAATTGTAACTTTAGAAGTTCATCAAATTTAGGCTGGATACTAGCTGATGCCTGAAGAGTTAATATCATGATGGTTACCATCATCTTTTCTATTTATGTACAGTGTAGTCATCTTGCATGTAGTAAATGCTTTACTGTTCTACTTGTTTATGTTTACGTGTATAGACTTGAGAATGGCTATGTTGGATCCTAGGATCACCTATAGCATCAAGAGAAATATGCCCTTGGTTAAAGTGATTTATGTTCTTGTTCAAATATTCATTCACTCTTCTATTTTGGTTTCTGCTTCTTATTAACAAGCTAGAAGGGGATTTAAATTTGTCAAAGTCTTTCATGTGTGGGTGTTGATATGCAGTATGTGATGATTGTGTTGAAGGGTTCAGTACCCATGTCATTTGGTGGTACTGAGCAGCCAGCTGCCTATGGAGAACTGGTATCAATTGGGGGCCTTAATCCAGATGTGAACAAGAAACTGAGTGCTGCAATTGCTGCAATTCTTGAAACCAAGCTACAAGTGCCAAAGTCACGGTTTTTCCTCAAATTCTATGACACCAAGGCAAGCTTTCTCCTCCTCCTCCTTAATTGTCATGAGGATGGGTCATTGTCACCTATATGTCTTTCTCATTGCATTTCCTTGTTTGTTTAGGCACATCAAAGTCAAGAATATGCACAATGTTTGCATGCTTTACACCAGCACTAGATAATGTAAATAATAAACCCTTTTTCTGTTTGGTACGGTTAGCACTGCTCTAATTAGCTTTATTTATGAGTCCATCTTATGCCATTTGGTTGGCCTGTGAAGATATTCAACACTCATTTGTTGCACTTGCTGTTCAATAGTGCTGATACGTTTTTGATTTATTTTGCAGGGTTCCAACTTTGGATGGAACGGATCCACCTTCTGAGCCTGGCATGTTCTGAATTTCTCGAAACATCAGTGATGTCTATTCAAAACAATCTTACTCGTACGGTGAACTGGTGTGAGAAGAAATTCTTAAAACTTGGCATGGTATTTTAAGTTGTTTATCTACGTGTTCTGTAGGGATTATGATATGTAAACGTTCATGAACACTAATCCAGCCAGGAGCAGTATGTTATCTTGGCTATTGGCAGTCTTCAAATAAAAACGTTGAAACTTTTACTACATGGGGTTGCATTGATATTAGTTTAGGTTTTGTATAGATTGCCTGCGTTCATGTGTATATTTGCACCTGCGATTTAGCTTTGGTGGAGAGGCGTTATCATAAGATAAAGAAATATGGTTTGTGGGGGAACTAAGGTAGGCAGGGGTATTCTATTTTGAACTCATTAGGTAGAGTGTCTTTTTGCTGCTGTGGCTAAAATAAATACACGTAACAATGTGTCTGGTTGTGGTTAGTATTGTATTACATTTATATAACGCAAATACATACAGCAATTACCAATTACCAATTGCCAATGAGTAACTCCAAATATCTGAGTTAATTTGAGTATTGTCATTCATTACGCTTGAAGGGATTAGTTTAGGTTAATTTGAGATTAGGTTTCAATTATTCACCTTTTTACCATGAAATCAAATAGGTTTCACTTTTTATGATCTGATTTTGGATTTAGGTTAAACTTTTGCGGCAAAATTGTTTGAAGTATCTCGTCTCATTTATTAAAAAATAGTTAAATTAGTCTTTATAAGTCATATAAAATACATTATATCTTTTTCTGTTAAAAAGTTTAATCCATTTTTACTGTTAAAAGAATAACTAGACTATTACAGGTGGATGTGATTTACAGAATAATTAGACAATTATATATGGTTTGTTTTATGTACTTTATGTTGACGTATAAGAATCAATTTTTAGCCATAAAAATGGATATAATTTTTAATAAAGTATAGGAATTAAATTACTCATATTTTAAGTAAAGAGAATAAAATTTAATTCTTTTGGAATAAATTTTTTTAATACTTTTATCTAGTATAACCAAGAAGGAATGAAATGGGGGTGAAACCTTAATGAAGAAGAAAAAGGAATCAAAAGAAGAAGCATAATGATTTATTTTCTCCTTTAAGTTTTTAAAATTTTTATTTTAGCTCTATTTAATTTTTCATCTATTTTAGTTTTTGAATTTATAATTTTCTTCAAACATTTAATTTTTTATTTATTTTAATCCTTAAACTTGTAATTTTTGTCAAATATTCAAATGGAGGTAAAATAAATTTTTGTAAGTTGAAGGACCAAATAAGCTATTAACCCAAAAGGAAATTACTTACCGTGAAACGTATTTCATCCCTTTATTATATATTCTACGCGCTGAATTGAAGCCTCAAATCTAGATCTAAAATCCCCCTCTATATTCTCTCTCTCTCTCCTTCTCTGCCTAAACCCAAATTATTAAAACAGTCGTCGTCTGCAACCGACACCAATGTCCACCGCAGTTCCACCCGTTATCCCTGTCTCCTCCGTGCAATCCGTCGAATCCCAACCGCCCGCTGCCAGCCCCGCCTTTCTCTCTTTCGTTTCCCGTCTCAATGAATCCCTTCGCAACGGCCTCTCCCAGCGCCGTCCTTGGGCTGAGCTCGTTGACCGTTCCGCCTTCTCCAAGCCCGAGTCATTCTCTGATGCTCTCGTTCGCGTCCGCAAGAACTACTCGTATTTCCGAGTCAATTACCTGTCTGTGATCGGTCTCATCCTTGCCTTTTCCCTTCTTTCCCATCCGTTTTCCCTTCTCCTTCTCCTCGGACTCCTCTGCTCCTGGATCTTCCTCTACCTCTTCCGCCCCGCTGATCAGCCTCTCATCCTATTTGGCCGTACATTCTCCGATCGCGAGACCCTCGGCTTTCTCATCATCTTCAGCGTCTTCGTTGTCTTTCTCACTACCGTTGGATCTCTTCTTATTTCTGCTCTCATGGTTGGAGTCGGACTCGTCTGTGCCCACGGCGCTTTCAGGGCCCCTGAGGATCTCTTCTTGGACGAACAAGAACAAGTATCCACCGGTTTCTTGTCCTTTCTAGGTGGTGCTGCCACCAATGTCGCCGTTGCCGCTGCCCCTGCTGTTGCCGCTCGTGTCTGAATCCGATCCACGGTTCCGCCTCTTTGAATCTTTTCCTCTTGGATTACAGTAATGGTTCACATGTCATTGATTCAATTTTCAGTTTTTTCTTTAAGAACAATAAAATTCCTATTGGGGAATTTATAGCTGTAGTTTACTTTTTACGAATTAGAGTTTATATTAACATTTGTGGAATGTATATGGATCTCGTTTATTAGATACTTTATACTGGTGGATCCATTTTGGCTCCATTTTACAAAGTTATTGGCGCTGATCATACCTCGTATCTTATTGTTTATTCTCGATCTAGTGAATATGAAGAACCTTGTGAGACTCAGATCTGTGCATAAATCAATGATTATATAAGTCAATTTTTTGGGTGATGTTTTGAATGGATGAATGGTATGCATTGTGCATACAATAGATTCTTTAATGCAAACACATTGCAGTGTTGTTTATTTGCATGCTGCAACTGGTAGATATGGAATAGGGATGAAATTGCAAGACTATTTGTTTGATCAACCTGCCTTCTTGCGTGGTGGGGTTTTCCTCATATGGTGTCATGTTGATTCCCTTTTCACTTCCCAGGGGATTAAGGAGGTTGCAGCAAGTTATGGTAAATTTATTTTGTTGGTTCACGTAATGGAATTGTGGCACCCATTAAATTAAGGTCAAATTCTGATTTTGGTCCTTACAAACGTTGAGATATGACATTTCCCTTCACAAATGTTTTATGTATTGAAAGACTAAGATGTTCTAAGCACCTGAGGGAGATGATGTATATTGTGGTTGGTGCGTCTAATTTTATTTATTTGAAACCTTCCAACTTGTATATTCTTAAGTTGCGTTATTTGGGGATGCCTTTTACATATTCTTAAGGGTGTTCCTAACCAGTTATCAATGGAATGGTTGAGTGGTTAATCAACAGCAACACTATACTAATGGTGTTAAAATATTGGATTAACCAAAAATAAGAAATCAAATTATTGAGATTAAAAAGGTATAGGGCTAATTTAAAATTTTGGCGTAATAAAGGGACTGGAAACAAAATAAAGTAAGAGGAGGGTTTTTTGGACTTTCAGTTCATTACATACAGGAAAGGCCCATTAAAAAAGAAAAAACTACTCTGCCCTCTCTTTCAGCTAATTGCTTAGATTAGAGCTCAGCTCATCCATCTGCCTCTTACAAATTAGTACTACAACTCTCATTTACTCTCACCTTTTCAACGTCATGGACGATCTGGTGTTGCACAAGCTAGCAATATCAGGCCCCGCTCTCTCCTCCATGATCCAACGCCTCTCATCCTCCCCTGCCGACGTCGACGGTCTCCTCTTCGGCCACGTCACGTACATCGCCCCTTCCACTCTCTCCGACGAGTCCGCCCAATCTTCCTCCGATTCTCAACTCGTTGCCACCATCTCCGGCTTCCTCTGCTTCCCTTCTCTTCTCTCCTTCTACGACTCACTCGGCCGGGTCGACTCCTCCCGACTCTCTCCTACTCACCTCAACCACAAACCCCTCATCGGCTGGTTCTCCTCTCGCCGGAAAACTCCCCTACGTCCTTCAATGCGTGAGTTCTCCGTCACTCGTTCTCTTTCCTCCACTCCCAATCTCTCTCTCCCTATCCAAAACGCCGATTTCAATTCCCTTTTCGCTCCTTCGATTTTCCTCCTCTTCACCACTCCTCTTCATGACCAATGCATTCAAACCAACCAGTATCGGGCTTTCCAATTCCGATCATCGAAACCCAGTTTTAATCCGCTGTCAATTGATATAGTCAACATTGGGCCTGCGTTTAGAGGACATTACGGGTCGTTTAGCCCCAACTCTACGCTACCCTTTTTGAACTGCGATTTAAGGAACTTAACGGCGATGAATGAAGATAGAAACGAGGAGAATGTAACTGGAACGAAAGAAACAGAAAAGGATCAAGCTTTGCTGGATACTTGCGCCGAGGGAATGCAAGTTGGGAGATTGAGCCTGTTGATAGGACCGGGAGCGACTAACTACACGGCTGGATTAGAGGATTTATATGGGAAAATGCTTTCCAAAATCGAAAGCTTGGCTAGGCTCGTTGAAACCAGCTCAGCTAAGGTTCTTGAACAGGTGAGCTTATTACTATTGTTTTTATATCCTTATTGTGGTTAAAGTTGGTTACTTTGTGCATTTCGGGCTATTTTCTAAATGAATTGTTTCCAGGAAAACCTGAATAGGAAGTTAAGGTACAAAGTTGCCAGGTCTACTGGGGTCGAATGATTGCTTCTTGTTGGCTTTCTCTTCATGCAAGGTAATTACTTATAGTTTCTTCGATTTAGTTTTGATTTTGATTCTTGCCTTATTGTGAATGCTGTATGCTTTGTGGGATTTACTAGTTGGAGAAGCTAGTTGCTTCCTCTTTCACTGCACTTTGTTTGATTGTTGCATTACCATGAAAAGTTCTGTAATTGGCTTTTTTAACTCAAAAACTAATACAATAAGGGCATGATGGAGGTCCTCTAAATTTAGGTGTAACATGATGGGGGTCCTCTATGTTGGTACCTAAGACCAGGGCTCAAACTAAGTTAATTTGTCTCGGAAGTGTAACATAACAAATGGAATATTGTGTTGGGTAGATATGAAAGTTTGTGACTTGCATCTTGGTGTGTACAATCATTTTATTATGCTACAGTGGTTTGTATGATTGAATTGTGGATGTGATATACTTTGGAGGCTTCAGAAGCCGATAGGCTTAAGATTTTGCTGGCAAAAAATTCCAGATAAGAAAGAACTGAAGAACTCAATTGGTATTACCATATTTTATTTCTTTGGTTTCTGTTTAACTTATTGCTGATTGTTTGAAGGCAGAAATTTTTGATGTTGGAGTTGACCATCGAAATTATTTTTGGACTTCGATGCTTCATATGGTTGTGTTTGTTTCTCAACGATGGAGCATGAGTTGATGCCAATAACTCGTGAACCGAAAATTTCCAAAGGTGGTCCTTCAAATCCAAGGGTGGAGTTGAAGATTGGCTCTACTTTTATATACTGTCTATGGTGTTGTATACTATTCTTTCTTCTTCTACCTTTGCTCTAAGGTCTTCTTTTTCTTGTTCTATTGTTCTTGTTGGTTCTGTACGTTTGGAGACAATAGTATGGTTAATGATATAAAACTGAAATGAGATTCATTTCATTTTGTTAAGCGATTCTCATCAGCAATTTATCCTCTTTATGATCCCATTTGGTACATTTAACCACGCAATGAAATGGCCTTAACGAAGAGCTTACTATTATGAGGTGTAGGGTTTGTCACGATGAGATCAAATTCTTAGTAATTGTGATGCAATTTGTGCCATGATACGAAGATGAAGTAACGCTGAAAACTTTTGGGGAGGTCATTGCCAAAATAGAGGACTTCCGGAGTAATAAATTTACGAACAAGAGGAAAGAATGAAGAGGTAGGATTCATTTGGACTGAATTTGTGATGATTCAAACTCAAAACGTTTTAAACCCGAACTGGTTCAAATTCAAAATGAATTGAAATGCTATTCAAATTAACCCGATCCACCCAATTGACAAGTCTAGATGTGACAATATATTCTATAAAGAAAAAGTTCTAGGAGTCGTCTCTTATTTTACAGGGTAAAGAAAATATATGACTGAATGTTAAAATATATACATTAACCTGGCACTGGCAGTGAACGGAAGAAAAACAGATTCACATTGCTGATTATTGGTGTCAAAATCCAAATTCTGACCAGAATTGAATAGTTCTGGTGATGTCATCTTAAAGTATAGCAGAGAAGCGCCTAAATCTTGTTTTGATTCTGAATCCAGTTAGCTTCAATTAGAAGTTTAATATATAGGTCTTTGAATGCTGTGCGGTGCACCATCCTGAAAGCTTTGGCCATTGCCCACTTAGCTGCATTCTTCTTATCCCTTTTCTTTCTCCATATCACAGTAAATCATTTTCCACGGTCCACTTTTTGTGCCCAACCTAGCATTGAACAGTCCACTGATCTCATCAGATTTCATATTCATAGGATATTTCTTCCCTTCCTATAATTAATGAACAGAGGCAGATTAGATTACCTCCAAAATCCAGCAACCACACGTAAGGTCATGAAGAGAAATAAGCCAGTCCACACTCCACCAACACTGAATAAAGGAGCAGCTACAAGTAGGAATGCACTTGAGATCAATCCAACTACCACCTACACAATCACGTTTGGGACCTTATATCAGTTTGCCAAATACTATTATAGCATATACTTGGTCATATATTACCATAGACACTGCAGCATATTCATAGTCTGAAACCCCATAATAGAGTCCATCAAGAACAAAAGCTACGGCATTCACTGGTTGAGACCCAGCAACAAACTGCAAAATAGTGTCAATTGTTAGACGAGTCTATCATCACAACACTTGATACAATATATGAGGAGTTCACTTACCAATGTACCCGACCAGGCAATTTGGAGAACTTCTGCATCCGTGGTAAATAAGCCAGAAAGTGCTTCAAATCCAATGAATAAAAAGACAGCCAAAGGAAACCCTGTTGCTAAACCAATCTGCTTGAAAATCAAGGACAAAATATAACTGGCTAAGTTAGAGATACAAGGGAAATCAATTTTGAAGAAACGGACAACTAGCTTTTATAAACCTTTAGAACACTGAAAATCACTTTGCGAGCTTGTTGGTAATTCGCTTGGGAGTAATTAGTTGCAAGAAGAGCCTGTAACAGAAACCAAAAATACGTCCAACAGGTTTCATTTGGTGCTACTTTATATGGTATTGTCATAAACATCCTACATTTGGGGTCTTCCAAATGAAAAACCAAAGGACATGCTACCTGACCAGAGAGTGCTAAAGCATCAGTTAACAAAGATACAGCCAACCAAATTTGTACACAAATCTGATGACCAGCCATAGTAATAGGGCCCTGCCTAGCTGCCAGTGATGTTGCAAGTGTGAGAGTTCCAAGAGTGGCTATTGTTCTACCAATAAGTAGTCCACCTGCAGGTACCATCACAATTTCAATACTAAAATTCAATTGTTTGTTGTTATGTTTATTTTATGAAGCTTAACTAGAAGAAAAAATAAGCAGATACTGAAAGTAATACTTAAGATCAGCAAGAAATGTACCAGATTTGAAGTAGAGGGAAACTTTACTCCAGTCAATTTTAGGAGAGATCAGTTCAACTTTTCCATTCAACTCCCACAGAAGTATAATAGCAATCAGATATCTAATTTCAAAAAAATAAAATAAAAGAAAATGAATAGAACACCCAAAATTAGCAGAAATGTTATGAGGCAAATACACTAGAATTATTAAGTTTACCACAATATTGACGTACTCAGAAATCACAGTAGCAACTGCAGCACCACCAACGCCAAAACCAAAGGGAAATATCAAGATTACATCCAATATTGCATTTAGTAAGGTGCCTGCACCTGTTAGTTCAAGCAAGAAATTAACTATAAGCAGCAAAGAGACCCCTTGAGGGAACTTGAAACATAAGGCATGCTGTAATACTTGCCAATGGCATACAAAGGTGTCTTTGTATCCTTAAATCCACGAAAAGTGCCTTGAGCAGCAAGTGCAATTACGACTGGTGGGGCACCAAAGGCTCTCCATGTCAGAAACTGCTCCGCTGGTCCACGCATCGACGAATCCTATGAAAAAAAAAGAAGTAATAAGATATAAGAAATTAAAGCATTACAATTCCAAAATATAATTACAAATACATCATTAGTTAGCCTGACATACCATAGGTATACCCATGATATTCATTAAGAAACCCGAGCCAACTGAGAGTACAACCGCTTCTGCAATGCCAAGTCCAGCAGCAAGTGCCAAGGAAGTGGACACTGAGGGAAGAACTTTCTTGCCTTGATGCTCAAATTCACCATCTTAATCATACCAAAACCCCAGAGTCAACTAAAAGTTCAACCAAACAATATCATTTTCATGAAGTATTGCAGTTATTGTATAATCTTTTCACTGAAAATTACCATCCTTGCTTTTACTAATCAATGCTTGCTCTTCAGCAACAAAGGATGTTGTGATATTAAGTAAAGGAACATTAAACAATTTCGACACCAGATTGAATATCGATACAGATACCCCAACTGCCGCCAATTCAACCGACCCTTCACCACAAAAAAACTAATATTTATCAGCCAATAGTTACCTGTGTGATTAATAGGTAAAGCTACAAAAGCAAGCTTGGTATGATAGTATTACTAATAAAAAAAGAAAAACAAGTACCCAAATGGCCAACAAAGGCTGTATCAACAAGTGAAGCAATGGGATCAGCAGCCAAAGCCAATGCAGCAGGCAGTGCAATAGATAAAATCTCTAAACCAAGCTCATCTATCTTAAACCCATCCCTGCAAAACCCTCCCAGACAGATTACAATAAAGAAAAAAGGAAGCTCAAATATTGAAATGAAGTTATTAACAAGTAATAGCAGTAAGAAAAATTGTACCTTAACCTGTCGAAAAGCGAAACAGAGGGGTTAGATTCGGGGACATTTACAGGTTTGGGAGGGATAGGGGATTGGGGTTTCCTAGGCTGCTGCTGTTGTTGGGGTGAGGTTTCGAGCGAAGTGCTGGAGTTGCTATGTTTAGAGGAGTTGGGTCGGATACAAAGTGAGGAACTGCGGTTTCTAGCGAGCTTGTGAGAACTGTGAAAAGGGTGTTTAGCAACATCGAATTTAGAGAGAAAGTGAGAGATAGTGGCAGTGGCAGCCATGGGGCTATTGAGCTGCTGCTTGCCTCTTCCACTCCGATGAGAGCTGGAGTTTCAATCGTAGTGAAACTGTCTGGAACTGGAACTGGAACCGTTGGCCATATGTTATGTTTCAGTTTTTGTTTGTGTGGTGGAGGTAAACAATCTAGTACTCAAAATATCAACTGAAATTTTAACGGCAACACCCTTCTCACACCTCTTTTGCTAATCAAAGGTTAAGTCCATATCACCAACCCAAATTTTAAAGAGTAAACTCTACCCAATATAACTAAACTATTACATTTTGGTTATTAAAATTAAAAAAAGTTACATAATAGTCACTGAACTATTCTAATGTTTTTATTTAAGTTATATAATACCCATCGACGAGTAGAAAAATATATTTCAAATCCAAACTGATCTAATGTTTAGTGTCGGATATCAAAGAAGAAAGTTTTTCGAATTTTGATTAGTAAATTCATGAAGTACAAAATTGTTCAAAATAACTAACTATAGAAGAGAAGAGGAAGTTTACCCTTTTGATTAGTGGCGGAGGTGAGGATGGAGAAGGCCATACAATGGCTATCTTACCAGCCTATTTACTTAAATCAAAACTTTCAAATTGTATAGTGACCATTCTGTAACTTTTTAAAGTTGAATGACCAAAATGTAAATTTACTAATAGTTTAATGACTTTGAATGTAATTTACCCATTTTTAAATAAATCTCAAAATTAAGTACAGTATAGAGGGTGCTGGGCGGTGTATGACATTATGATGGCTAAAATTCCTAGCTCAATGCCTAAAGCTAGTTGATAATTTCCTGTAATATTGTTTCTGATAAAAGAAAATATAATTACCTTGTTATTAGGCTCTTTTATCAATCTGATGTGAATCGTTTTTAAAACACACGGATTAAATTGTAGAACATATTTACCTATTATATCTACATGCATGACTTGGACTTGTTTTGTTAGAGAAAGTCATTAAATTTAGTCTTTTTTTTTTTTACATTTCATTCAAATTCATGCAGTTTGATCCATGTGTTTTAAATATGTCTATATTGAATTTGAGTAGGTGAAGCTGATCGAATGACTTACTTAATATAATATTAATATTTTGAAAACTCAATTAAAATGTTGGGTTAAGATGTGAGTTGAAAACTCAATTAAATAATATTTGTGTCTTACTTTAGACTTTTTTTTATTGACTTGCTGCTGAATGTGTTATCAGCCCATTTTGTAGTGTTTACACTGGATCAGACCCAATTTGCCTTTTGGACCACATGCTTGTAGATTAACTCATTGGGTTTTAAGGTATGTATTTAGGATTTATGGTAGGATGACCGATGACCATGATGACATATCATAAATAAAAACGTAGATGAACCTAAGTCATACTTAAGATGATCATCAAGTCAAGTCTATATCTCTTTCATCATTATTGAAGAAGGGAATTATAAAATTCTTCTTTAATATGGGAAACCGAAGTACCCAAAATGACAGTGATAGTAAATTAGTGTTCCCTTGTTTGCTATTTCACTGTGCAAGGCTCCTGAAGGAAGAACAGGTCCGATTTTAGTTTCTTTTTCATTTTTTAATGACAAAATATTCGAAAACCCACAAATCTTCACAACAAAAAAGGCCAAAACTTAAAAAATAAATAGATAAAAAGAAGAGCTTAAATTCAACAGTTCATGCTGATCATTAACCATATCTTCACGATTATTAAAAACCCAGCAAGTGGAGTTGGAAATGGAAACCTTTTTACATGACTTGCGCCATATGCCATTCAAAGCTGTCTTCAAATCCATTGAAAAATGGTCCGTAGCTTCTATATATATATATTCCACCCTTATTAAATAACACCAAGTTGAGGTTATTCAATAATATTATTATTATTATGAATCGGAATATCATGTCAACCCCCATTAGTTGGAGCATGGTAAAGGCTAGTAAAAGCAAAAGGAGACCTGCAGGCTGCACCTAAGCACATGCCATACTCTTCACTCTCATTCAATGTCCACTGCTACAATAAGACAAATTACATCCTTTCAATAATTTCATGCACATAATAGTGTTTATAACTTAATTTATAACAGCGACAGTGCCTCTCCATAACACCAAATACAAGCAGAAGCATCACTTCCGCATATGCATTAGAGGACCAAACTAATTATGTCCACAAATATAAGGCCCCTTATTTGTTTGTTTCTCCAATTTATACGACAAAGGGGAATTTTCTTCAACTGTTTCTCCCCCTTTCTAGTGGAATCGTGAAGCCTGCAAAACTTACCCAACACCTGTAATTGTATTTTCTTTAAAAATCCCAGAATTGGGAAAGAGAAAACCAACCAAAACCCTTTTGATTTCAACAATATATGTTAAAACACACACACACAAACGAGGAAATATTTATAAAAAATGGAGGAGAAAAATGCAGTAACGGTACGTACCCACAAGATTTTTGTGTGTTCCTTTTTCAGCTAACGGAGCGACAGCAAGCAAGAAGAACCGATGAAACTCAGGATGGATAGCGCTATATGAGGATCAAATAACATACATGCATGAAAGCTTGAAAGATGGATCATCCATGGCGCTATCCCTCCTGAGCTTAACAGATTCTTCCATACTGGAATTAAATAAAAAAGAGGAGAGAAAAAAAACCCCAATGTTGGTGAGCGGTGGGGGGAGTTTGTGAGAAGAGCAGGCCCGTATTTATAGAACGTGGGGAGGGGAAAATGCAGACAAACGTCAGCCTCTCATGGAGTCATGAGAAAGCTTTGACTAACTTAAACTCTTAATTTGACTATGTATTATTATTATTATTCTATGTTGAGTTATATTTTTTTATTTTATATTTTCTGCCGACTACGGTATATGTGGAAATAAATTCCACCGTATTTATTTTGTATTTTTGCACTGTTTTTATCGTCACTAACTATGGTATTTTCTTCTTTTTTACCCACTCAATTATAAAAATTTGCAAAATGGTCACTCAACTATCTTGAATTTTGGGTGTTTTCATTTTCTATATTAGCTAGCTGGTGACCAAAAAAGGTAAAATTGAATAATAGAGTGATCATTTTGTAACTTTTCATTATTGGGTGACTAAAAAAGAAAAAAATATAGTTGGGTGACCTCTATCATAATTTACCTTTTATTTATTTATAACCATAATGACTCTTATAGTAGGAGCCGGATTGCATTTTACTCCTACTAAAAAATAGGCAGATTAGTTTTTGTACATTAAAGAGTAAATTGGTTCTTTTGTTAAAAATTTCATCAAATTTCTATTGTTAAAAACTAGTCCTTGTATGTTAGAACGAGGTACATGTGATATGCCACGTGTAATTGCTTGATTAATCTGTCGGTTACGTTAGTTTTTAAAAGTAAAAATGGATGAAATTTTTTAAAAAAAGAGACAGATTTTTTTTAATCTAATATATAACTATCTTTTTTTCTAAATAAAAAAATAAAATGCAATCTAACGCCTAATACAGGGGTCTTTATAGTACTTTTACTATTTATTTATTTATTGTCTCCACCGTCATTATTATTACCTCTCCTTTTTTGGTTAATCTTCTCATTAATCATTATGATGGTACATAATATAGTTCTAATTACTTTTCCCCCTAAAGAATATCTAGAATTAGGGTCTCTGTTTCGCTTTTCATCCACCCGTGGTAAAAAAAAAATATCACTCAATTTTGTTTGGGGGTTTCAAATTAAATATTATTAAATATGTTTTTTTAATGGAAATGATAGGTTTAAATTTTTTATTAATTCTTTGATTGTGAAGTGGCACGAGCAAATAAAGGGACTAACTAAAAGATTTTTTTGTTTAACCAAAGCCTTTGTCATTGTTTGATATTCATATCTGTTTCGGAAGATAATGTACTTTAATATACTCGAACTCACGTCCTTTTGTATTAACAATAATACTCATATTTTTCGAGTTAAGACTCAATCGACAATAGTCATATTATTTAAACATTAATGGATGTAGCTAAAAGAAAACTAGGTGAATGCTTAAAAACAAAGACACAAGTATTAACCCTATAAGCCACTCGACTTGGATCTCATCTTAGAGCAGAAGTTCCAGCGTGCCCCTGACTTATCTTTACCTTACAGAAACCTAATCCGAACCCATCTCAAATTCCATCTCATCCATGGCAGTCCACCATAATAAGCTTTGCTTTGGTTGAATTCTAAGGAGTTTGAGCCTTGACCACATTGCAAAATATCTACTACTTCAATCATATGCCCATCTCCATGGGTAAATTCAAGATCATGTATGGTGTGGGCCTTTTTAAAATTCCACTAGACACTAATAGACTAATTCCTAATAGTTTGGTAAATGGCTAAAACAACTTTTATCAGAAATGGGGGGAGTTTCTTCCAATATGATAATAACATTGACCCACCATGTTTTTGCTTCAAGTAGCTCCAATAATTTAACGGCCCAAAATTCCTTGTAGATGATGACACATTCCTAATTTAAATAAAACAAGTGGTATATTTTTAAAGGGACACCCCCTAATGTTTTTTTCTGATTATTTTGAATGAATGTCAATGGATTTTTTGTTAGTCAACATATCAACCATTTTCCATTTTGCCCAAATGAAATTTTGGCTTTGATTTGATTGTTTTAAACAGAGTTGTGTATTGGATGAATTAGCAATAAGATCAATACATTAAAACTGAGAGATACAAGCCAAATGAATTAGCAACTCATTGCTTTTTCACTTGCAAAATATGTATACATTAATGAATTGTTTTATAGAATAGTTAATTTGTTCTTTAATCTAATATACAGAGACCAACTTGTTTATTTTTTTGAGTGGAGAGGACAAAATTTGATTCGATTCTTAGTACAGGGGTCTCAATAATGCTTTTACCTCAAGTTGGTTTTTCCATTGGAGTTTAACATTGAAATTTGGGTGATTTGAAGTTATTTGTTCTATTCCGGATGAATCATTCTAAGTTTGGTTTACTTCTGAATAATGATAGTTGACTTTTTTTGATGAAATCAAATTTAATCATATCTGGATCCGAATTAAAAGGATTGAATTTTCAAGTTGGATCCCTCTGTATATACTTGATTTGCAAGCAGTTGCAGGCAACCAGTGTCCTCATGAGTTCCAAATACTCCTTACTTCTCTCTCTCATGGTGAAAGGACTGACATCGCCAGAGCACTTTAATCTTCTTCTTTTTTCATTTTCATGGTCTTGATGAAACACCCTTACCTTGTGAGTTATGAAACATATGCACTACGTTGATGGTACAAATATACATAAACATGCAAACATACAAATCTGACAAGCTTACATGCTAGGGTCAGCTTTGATGCCTCAATTGAATGTAAGCCTCTCATCATGCATCTTCATAAAAGCTTCTCCAGGACCAAAAATACTAGTAAAAACAACACCAAATTTCCCAAAATTTCAATATCACCTGCCACATAATAGAGGTACGTACTGGTATATATTTACACATAACTTTTGTAGAGCCTTAGCTGTCAATAAAATTGGCTAGAGAAGCTAGGTTGGTGGCTATATATGTACATATATGACAGGAAATCAATGGAGTGGCCAGGGAGTAAAATGAGGGGTTGGCATTGCAATATTACCATTTAGTGGGAAAATTACAAACTCCATCCATCCAAGGAGTAAATTCACTCTCCACGGACTCTGAAGGACGCCTCGGAAATTGGGTCTTCTTTAGGAGCTTTGATTTCTGTTCCAATAGGGTAGGTACAGGTACATTCTCGCCAGTCACTGAATTTGTTTATTTTATTTGGATAATGGCCATTGATACTCACACATCCTCATCCTTCACGCTACGTAATTTAATCTTTCGTAGCCAATAAGGAATTCTACTGTATATATATAAATACTTAAACCCTAGCTCGTGGCCTAGTGTTTACGTCAAAGATTCACATCCTGTGTTTGAATTATAAGTGCAACATTGTTAGTGGCATGTGAGTTTATAGGAATTTGCTTTCATAAAAAATGTGTTAAGTATATTGTAAATGCATCGAAAAATACCTTAACACTTAGTATTTATATCGGGATAAATATTAATTTTATACATGAATTTTAATTAAATGTAATTATGCATATAAAAGTTGAATTGTGGTTCATATATAATTATGATATTTTAATTTTGATTCAATTATACACATTTAAAAAATAAATATGTACATTTATTTTCATACTAGATTAATATAATTATTTGTGTATACAATACGTTAATATAAAATGGTCCTAATTCGATAATGTTGTTCACAGTTTGTGAAAAATGAATCAAATCAAAATTGTATGCATAAAATTACACAGAATTAAAGTTCATGTATAAAATTACATATTGAATCAAAGTTCATGTATAGTTTTAATATTTATCCCTATTCACATTCAACAACAAACAGAAACTTACTTTAAATTTGCAATACGAAAACACCAAAATTTTACATTATTCACTCAAATTTATCTCTACATGATTTGATCATAATAAATGAACAATTTAAGTATCCTAAACCCAAAATAAGTTAAACCAAAATGATACGAATCTTAAATGATTCGGATTCAAAACATTTAAAAAAAATCTTAAATTTAAAATCACCCAACAATTAACTTGAAATGAGAGATGAAAATAAAAATTGATTTTAGCATAGTGATATGCTATTCGTAATGTTTTAACCACAATGAATGTAAAATCTAGCCATCATACCTTTTTTGGGCTTGAAAATTAAATGGCAGCACCCACCAACCCTGTCCTGCCAACCAATCCATATTGGTACAGTAAAGTAATAATGTTAGGTGATGCATGACATAACATGAATTGAGTAGTTAGTGGTAAATGTAATTGGTGAATCCAACCATGGCTCAAATTTTAGGGGACTTTAAAGTTGGGGTTTAGGTTTCATGGTCATCCCACTAAACCTGCCGGGGTATCCCTGTCCACATGATCGAATTTTGTGTAACATCCGACGCCTCAAAACTGGTTTTAAAGTCCCTTTGTCATTTTCCAAGTAGAGGGGGAACTGGGAATCTATTTGGGATACGGTGGGATTACGGTCAAATCATGACCCTTTTTTATTTGTTCTCAATGCTCCACGTTGGGGCCTCCTATCCACAGGCAAAACCCCCATCAATAGTTTTAATTCCTCCATAATATCTTCATGTTTATTTTATAATTTATAAATATTAAATTTTTAGAATTTGTAATTATTTCTTTAGTGAATTATAAGAAGAAAATAAACTCAAATTTAAATTATATCTGAAATAGTGAACACCTTAACTATTAAATCAACATATGGAGTTCTATAACTGGTTTTTAACAACAACTTTAAACTCAATTTTTTATTTGATAGTGTAATCTTACTTAGCATTACACCAAACACTTATCAAAATTCTCCACTCTATTCTTAATTAGGGTACTAACATGTTATAATCTATGTTCAAACATTATTATTGCTTAAGGTTAATTATGCTAGAAGTTCTTAATATAATCTAAATTTTAAAATGTTATGATTGAATCATTAAATATTAATATTATATCAATTAATTCTTTAGCTTTAAATGTCAACTGCATATTTAAATACGTAAATCAAATTTTAAACACATATACACTTTGAATTAAAATTGTTTAATTGGTGTGAATTGAAAGGGAAATAAGTTTTTAGTGGTTAGTGGATATGAAAAAAAAAGAAAGGGGGAAATGGGAAGAATTCAAAATGGTACAAATGTGATGATGATAGGTGAAATGGGGCCATGTCCGACATAAAATTTTGATGAATAATAAAATTTGGTGTTGAAAGAATAGGAGGTAATGTAATCAAATAGCAAAGCCCCGGGGGGTGGGGCGATAGGAGAGAATACCAGGTTGTGCGGCAGTGAGTCCCCACTTTCATTAATCTCAGTGACGCAGTGATCACTATATCACACCATCTCCCCGTCGCATCAATCTCCCATTCCTTTTCTCTAATGTTTAATAAAGCACACATGTGGGTGACCCCCCTTCATCGTTTCACTATTTTCCAAACAACTCCCACCAAATTCACTAATGTTTATGTGAAGGGTGGATATAAAATTATAAATTTTAGAGGGTATTGAAGTTTTAATTTCCAGACTCCATATTTTTATTTGTATTTATTTACTAACCAAGTTTTGGTTCAATGATAAGGTTGAAGTAGAGATAACTTTAAAATCTCAAGTTCGAGTTCTCATGTAAATGTGCGGGTTCTCCTCAAGATTTATTTCAAGTTATTCAGTTAGTTATTTAATTTACGAATAAATCTCAAAATTATATATGAATTTTTATTCAATGTGCAATTTGATATATACATGTCCTTTGATTGTGGTTAAAATATATACATAAAACTTTAATTTTGATTTAATTATACACATTTAAAGAAATAAATATATCAACTTATTTTTATATTGGATAAATATAATTATTTGTATATGCAATAAATAAACATAAAATGATGTTGCATTCGTAATTATGTCAATAGTTTGTGAGAATTGGATCAAATCAAATTTCATATATAAAATTGCACAGAATCAAAGTTTTGTATAAAATTTTACATTAAACCGAAGTTCATGGTTAGTTTTGAGATTGATCCCTTTAATTTAGTGCTTGTAATGATTGATTCTTTTGAAACTGTTGTAATTTTTAAAAAATTGAAGTACAATTGATAACATTGTCTAAGAAATTTTACATAATCGAAATATGTGGCGTTTTTTAAATAAAAATATTTAGTCACATAATTAATAATACTTACATATAAGGTTAAATAAGTAAATGAAAATGATGAGTTTGAGATCGCAATCGTATGGTTTTATAATATTAATCCTTAACTTTTTGTAATTGGAATTGGAAATTTATTGTATTTTTTAACGTCATTATTTGGTAGAGTTGAAAAATAAGAGAAAAGAAAACGAAACTTTTGAAAAAAATGTACTTTTGAACAAACATACACTCATCACTCGCTTTCTCTCTTCTTATCATTTCAATCCAATTATTAAATGGCTTTTCAAATGCGTCTTTAAACTAAAATTTCATTCTGATTTCAAATACTCACACCGCGCATAATATATAGATAATAATTGACTAAATGCTTAAAATTTTCAGATAGTTATATAAAAGTGCTCAAAATGAAGGCTAAATTTTTCAAAATGGTAAAATGAGGGTTAAACTTAAGAAAGTGCTCAAATAAAGGCTTTTCAAATGTTATATATCAGGTTTCAAATTATGTTTTTATTCTAATTTTTTTCTTTTCAATCAATATCTTACTCGAGTGCCATATGCTCGGTTCTAAATATATCAACATTTACTTAATTTTTACTACAAACAAGTTGAAGTACACGAAAAATTCTCATTTAAACACTTTTGTAAAGGTTTAACTTTTGAAAGATTTGATCTAATTTAAACATTTAACCATGGAGCTCCCTATTAGCATTTCTTTTCCTTAGAGATGGTGGCAGCTTGATAGAAAAATATTCCAATTATTTGGGCCAATAAATACCATAAATAAAATGGGTGTGACAAATGAAACCACATCCACACCATTCATATAGTTTCTGGCCTAGAAAATAATAAAGCAAATTGCATGAAATGCAGGTTGTGGGTGGCCCGGGCGCAGAGAAAGAATATCTACAAATTACAATAAATGGGGGTTGCGGATGTTACATCAAAATCAAGGCTGTTCCTTGTACGTTAAACTGTAGCTAGCAGGAGTATATATATACATGGACCATGGCTTTGGATATAAAAGTAGAATAGGCAGTGAAAATGACTAAAGGCCGATTCAGTTCTCAAGCCATCCAAGTAGTTCCATGGTGCAGCTTGAAGGTCCTTTTCATTTGAAAATGAAACCTGCAACGACTAAGACAGACTTCTTGCTGACGCTAATCCATCGACCTAGCAAACATCTTTGGTGAAAATGGTTTGGATTAAGTTACGTTTTAGGTCTAAGTCGTTTTGATTTGGATCATCGCTTAGTCTAACCTATTCAAATTATTTTTTTAAGTAATATTAGATTCGAGTTATATTGAGTTGATATCGTTTTTATTATTAAATAAAAAATTAAATTATTGACTTTTATGAATAAATTTATCGAAATTTTTGATGCAATTGCAAATTACAATGCATGTATGTCGGCCACCGATATGCCTTTGTCCACGACAAGAACTACAAGAAAAGCAAAGGGAAAATGGGGTGTCTTTATGCAAAGCCAAAAGATTTTGCATAAAGCAACAACCTTGAGCTTCAATAATGGCTTTGCTACTTACATACGCCATAATAAATTAATTATATGTTTAAATTAAGCCTTAATTTAATTAATATTTGTTGTAACATTTTAAAAATTATAAACCTAAATATATATTGACTTCCGGAACTACGGCCATAACTTCTCCCTAACCCTTAAAAAAGAAGATAATGTGTTTCAGTATACCCGAATCCACATTCTCTTACACTGACATTAGTACTAACGCCAATTAAATTAAAACTCAATTGAAAAATTTGAATGTATTTAAACGTTTAATATCTTTTATTTTTATTTAAGCAATAAAAAGAAAAAATCTTTGATTTTTTTTTTCATTTTCATAGTTTAACCAAATACAGTTCTTCAAAATCTCTGACTAATTTTTTATTATTTATATTTATATATCCAAACATAAGTTACAAAAATATATATTTATTTACTAAAAAGATTAGAAAGTAGGAACAGTTTATCAATTAATAATTGTAATTATGGCCTTTAATTCCGTACTTGACACCGAGTTTGTCTGGCCTTTGCATTTTCAATGCCAATTATTGGGGGTTAAGTCGAAGATCTATTATGATAGTGAGAAAATAGTCTTACAAAAATCCATTTCAACTCTATTTTAAATTTAATAAAGCATAATATAACTATCGAATATCATTAATTTATAAATAATAATTATTAACTAGTGAGATAAACAAAGGAAGAAGATGAAGATAGAATGAAGGGAAGAAGTACGAAGATTGGGAGAAACTTGTAATTCGTGAAGAGAGTTTTCAGATTTAGTGAAGAGAGAATGAAAAAAAGAAGACCCATGTGAGCTCGTTAGCATGACCTTTTATAGTGAAGGATAAACATAACTATGTGTCTTAAGATTGCTGATGTAGAAGTCTGATTTGATACTTTTAATAGTGATGATAACATGACGTCCTAGGATGAGACACAATTAATTATTTTGAGACTCCACGTGACCTTTATGTAGTCTTAACGGAGACGCATAGTTTTGAAGTTTGTCAAGTTGTAGTTCGTGAACTAATTTTGGGTTCAAGATATCTCAATAGTAAAACCTATATATTTAGTAATGAACAAATACAAAGCGGTACACAAAAATATTTGTACCAAAATATTACAAAAAAAGTAAAATATAAAACGAGTAGGATTTTTCTTATATGGAAAACCTTGAAATTCATTTTTATGAAAATTACATGTGACTATACATTTTCTTTCCAAACATTTGATAATTAAAAGGGTTTGCATGTAAAAAAAAAACTTCCATTTGCACAATTCGTTCTTTACGAAATGTTGTCAGCTCTATAACTCATGATACAATCAACAATTACATCAAAAGCATCATCAACCCCAGTTTTCATAAACACATTTTTATTTGTGAAACTAGGATATCGTCAAAGTTCAAGAATGCAAGCGTAGAGCAACTCGTTCCACACATCAGGCACTCCGGGAAGGCACCAATGGATACAGTCCGAGTAATTTTTGGGATTCAATAATTGTTCTTCCGTTATTGTTTCCCAATGCTTCCTATATATTGATGGATGGCCGTCTTTCCTGTAATCTGATAGCTGTGTAATGTTAATCATTTGGACGTTCAACCCTCTTGTTTTCAGTTCGCCAAGTACGCTATCAACTACATGCATCATCCTCGGACTCGCTCCGTCTCCAGCGTATCCTTCTTCAGTAACCGGTTCGGTTTCGCTATAACAATTTTCACCTTTGATTCCGCCCCATTTATTGGCCCTGAAATGATTGATTGCGTTAACTATTTGAACTAACATTATAAAAGTAGAGAGATCAAATTATGCTATTAAAGTCTAGAAGCTAAATTCTAAATTTGAGCATAGTTAAAGGACCAAAATCAAAATTTGAACTAGTTCAATTAGTTAATAACTTTAATATTATGGTTGAAATGCTAATGTGGTGTTTTCTTAGAACACCCCTTCCAACGCAAAATCAACGTCAAATGAGTTCGACAACGTGTATTTAGGGAAAAAATCTACATTAGCATTTTAATAAGAATGATTGAATATGTCAACTATTTGAATTAACTAATGACATATTATAAAAGTAGAGATCAAATTGTGTTAATTAAAATATAGGGGTTAATTGTTGTTTGAGTCATAGCTCGATTAGCATTGTATCAAAAAAAGTGTAAGGCTAAATCTCAAATTTAAGCATCATAGAGGGACCAAATCTATAATTTGGCCTAGTTCAAATAGTTAACCCTTTTAACTATTTTGGTTAAATGTTGATGTGGATTTTTCTTAAAAACACCCTTCGAACACACAAAAAGAACAATTAATATCCATATGATGAGTTAGGAGGGTGTTTTTGAAAAAAAATCCCACTTCAACATTGTAAAAATAGGGATCAAATAATGCTAAATTAAAATATATGGATCAGATAGCTAATTTGAGCATAATAATTGAGAGGCGAAAACTATAATTTAACCTAAACTCATTAATCTTGTTGAACAAGTAAGAGATAAGATTATATATATACTTTTGGTGAGTTGGTGACATGCTCATAAAGAACAACTGGGTCTTGTTTCTATCAACATGAACCTCCAGCCATTGTGCCCATGTCTGTAAGGCCATCTCGTATACTCTCGGCAACTTTACTGCTTTGTATACCCCATCTTCGGGGCTTTCAAAAGATCCCCACCTAATAATCAAAACCCACATCAAATTAAAACTTGGACGACATAAAGGTGCTAATTAATATAGCTAGGTCGGAAAATGTACTTACAAGACCTTCATTTGACGTCTTCTCCACCAAAGATAAGTGTTAAAAACAAGATAATCAGCGTCAGTCCAATGTCTTGCATGCTTTTCTATTGCCTGAACTCTCACAATTCGATCCGGTACACGATGGCTAATTGGATCATCGGAGTTTGATTCCACCAACAATGGAGACCAGTAGAATTCAATTGTTGCATTATATTCCTTAATATATCACAAAATGTAAAATGATGAGATCAATAAATGATTAAATCACTGTTAAACTGAACTTGGAAAATATTAAAAAGGCTCACAATGGCTTTGAAAATGTTGATTGAACCATTGTTGTGCATTGATTTAAAGGTTGGAGAGATGACTGAGTCAACCAGGCAAACCATTGAAACCCATTGGTTTCTATTGAGTGAGTCACCAACGTAAACAAGTCTCTTGTTCCTAAGCTTCTCCAGCAATGCTGTGGCATTGAACCTTATTAACATAAAACAAGCAAACATTCCACAAAACTTTTAAAGCATTCCCAAAAATGCAAATTTAATAACATCCCCTCTTTGTCTTTATATGGTTCAACACTTCAATACATACATACATACATACATACATACATACATATATATATGGAAAAAACAGACCTGGGGAGGTCACATTGGTGAGGTTGCCATCGCCAAAACTGATATTTAAGGTCTTTTCTCCCAAATTTCTCACAAGCTAACTGATCAGACATGAAAGTGCATTCTTTCTCTTTGTATAAAGGATAAGATCTATTATCAAATACCCATTTTCCGGCAAACAAATTGCAGCTCGACGACAAGCCGTTGATGGTTTTATCATATGTAGTCCAATATTGGAACAGCTGCTCATTGCTTTGTCTGATATAGATAGTGGCAACGACTAGAATGGCAATGAGGAGGGCAACAAGCGTTTGGAAGCTGCTTCTTATACCCCCTACTGAAGGAACCTGCTGCATAACCTGGTGCTGCTGCTGCTGCTTCTTCGCCATGTTCTCCCCCTCTTTGTCCTGTCTTTTGCCTTGTCTCCTTTCCTTTTGAATTTAATAATGGGTGGTGGTAGCCATTGATTTTATTTATTTCTTTGGATTAGGAAAAGTGGAAGTTCAAACATGGGGTGGTTTGTTGAAAGCTACGGACGAGACTTGTAGCTGTTGGATGTTTCTTGCTTTCTCTTGCCAAAAAACAACACCCATGTTTGCAAAACTACGACGTTTCCTTATTTCCATCAAATTCCCATCAAAAGGTTAAATTATGCTATTAGTCCTTGTAATATGTGCAAATTGTGAATTTAGTCTCTATATTTCAATTTGAAAAATTTTATTCCTTATCGAAATTTTAAATTTCTAGTCTTGACTAAGTGGTAGCAGTTAAATTCTGTTATTTTCAGAATCTGGTATTACAAATATATTATCACATGTAATGTCATATCAGCTTGTTATTTTCACATATTACTCTCACAAAAAGCTAATTAACGGATTTAATGATTGTCGTTTGCGTCAAGACTAGAATTTTAAATTTTAAAAATTATACGAATTAAGAATGATTCAATTGAAAAATATGGACTAAATCTATAACCTTACACGTCGTTAGGACTACTAACAAAATCTAACCTAACGGACTTAACTACTACTATTTGGTTCAAAATTTTGACCAAATTAAAATAAAAGAAAGACTAAATTCATAACTCACATAAGGTACATAGATTAATAGCAAAATCTCGACCCATCAAAAACACTCTTAATTGATTTTATCGTAAAAATCAACAATTCAAAGACTTGATCAAACCAAACAAATTGTAAAAGGGGTTACTGTGGAGAGAATGGAAGCAAAAGTTGTGGTTGTGGGAAAGAGCAAGTTGTGATGTTAATGATAACATACATTTCAATTGTTTGTGGGTAATGTTGACTGTTGAGCAGTATTGGTCAAATAAGTAAAAGAGACATTAGGTTAGGGTTGTTGGTACATCACTCAAATTATCTCATTTCCAATTCGTTGCCTTCAAGTTACTTCAACAGATGCCTTTGTCTCTCGCTTTCTCTACTGATGTCTTTCTATCCTCACTTTTTAATTATCATCCAAATTCGGAATTAGAAAAAAAATTCAAATTCAATAATTCCAAAAAGCTCGAGTAAGTGATCTAATATGAAATTAGTTATACTGTAATAAGATTTTAATTTGACATGTTTAATTTATTAATTTAACTCGAATAAATTTACTTCATTCGACTCGACTCGACTCGATTCGAAAAAATTTCAAATCAAGTTAGGATGATAAAATAGGACTCGTAAACTCGTTTAACTCAAAATTTTTTCACTTAATTCCATCGGACGCTGACTCATAACCCCATGTTTTTGGGAAAAAGCTTTTCATTATTGTTGTAGAGAGAGGGCCCAAGCCATAATTATAAATAGTGGATCATGAGTAGGCCCTCATGCACTAAGGCCGGAATGCCCAAACTGATACCATAAATTAAGAGTTAAAAGGGTAAAACTACCATAGAGGCCCCCAGAATGTATGTTACTTCATTTACTTATATAATAAGCAAATTAGTCCTTATATGTTAGATCAAATAGTAAATGGCATGGTTGATGGAATAACCAAACAATTACACATACCACGTGTACCTTATGCTAATGTACAAGAATTGATTTTTAACAGTATAAATGAATAAAACTTATAACATAATGATCATTTTTTTGAATAAAGGGAACAAAATACAATCTGACTCCTAATACAAAAGCCTCCATGATGTTTTTACCGAGTTAAAAGGCATTGCATTAATGAGGTTATATATATTAGTAAAAGTATCGTGGAGGCTCTTATTCTAGGAGTTGGATTGCATTTTGCCTCCTTTATCCAAAAAATTGGGCAAGCTAATCCCTTTTACATTAGACAAAAAAACAAATAGATCATTTTGCTAAAAATTTCATTCGTTTTTACTATTAAAAATTGATCTCTATGCATCAACATGAGGTACACGTGGTACACCATATGTTACTATCTAGTTATTCCATCAGCTACACCAATTTTTAACAATAAAATGGATGAATTTTTTAATAAAAAACCAATTTGCTATTTAATTTAACTTATATGGACTGTTTTTCTCATTTTTTTGAGTAAAAGAGATAAAATGCATTCTAACTCCTAATATAGGGGTCTCCATGGTATATATATTAAATTAAGATGACAAAATTTAACACTTCAATTCATGGGTTGAGTTGGTAGTCTAGTCTATTAATATGGCTATCAAAGTCCTGAGTACTTTTCAACAATGTATAACGATTTATTTGGCCCTCCAACTTTTTAAAAATAGAAAATCATTTTAGTCCTTCATTTAAATTTTCTCTTCTTTTATCTCTTGAATTTGCATTGTTTGTCAAATCACCCCAAAATAGATGAAAAAGCTAACGGTTATTAACTTTTCTGGCGTGGCATACACGTGGATTGCCACATTTATGTCACATTAGCAATTAATTATTTTTTAATGATGATGGAGTGTATATCCTAGTTAATTAATTATTTCTCTCTTCAATTATTTTTATTTATTTTAATTATTTATTCAATATTATACTTATTTAATTTATTTGTCTAGCCACCAAGTTGTATTAATGTAATAATTTTAATTTGTCTTGAAAGAGAAAGCTAATTAGGGTTCAAGACTGAATAGATTAAGATTAACTAGCAGCACTGATAAATGAGTTAACTTACAGCTAGAATAATAATATATTATCAGCCCAATAGTTGGGTTGTACTTAATAACTTAACCCAACTTTTTTTGCATAGGAATAAGCCTAGTGGGGAAGGATTAACTTAGAGAGATATTGGAAATGTCTGGTTAATGCTATTGAATCTTGAGTTGATAATTATGAGAATAGATTGTATGAAACTGTAATTCCACATCATTCTTATTTCTTTCCAATAGAAGGATGACAAATAAGATTTTTCCTCCTGGAATCATAATTTCATACAACCATTTCTCGATTATTATATATATTGAATAATTGAATGAGAGACAATTGAAAAATTAGATTAGGTGGAGTTAGAGTTCTAGATTCTTAAAATTTACTGAGAAATTTGAAAGTTTTCATTGCTCTAGTGTAGTAAATCTTTATAATTTATTTAGTTTAATTTTAGTAGTAATTTGAATTGATTTTATTGCTTTAAATTAGATAAAATTAAACAATTGATGCTTAGCAGCTTAAAATTTGTTCTTTGTGAGAACGGTCTCTCTTTACCTCTTTATTACTTAGGGTGAGTTCGGATGGGCGGTGCGTTTACCTGCGGTTAGTGTAAAAACAGCAGTGGCGGTGAGATTAGATACTGTAGCGATACTGTAGCGTGAGACAAAAAGTAAGCTAAACGCACCGTACCGCACCCAATCGCTCATCCAAACCCACCCTTAATCCACACGTGCATTTGCGTTGCAATTCTTAGTTTATCAATTTTCAATTATGAAAGCATGAAAAAAAATGTTTGGAACCCATTTTTTTTTATAATGGAAATATGAGAAATAAAATAAAAGGCTCTACAATTATATGGATTTGAATCATAGTACCAAATTAATCTTCGAAAAATTGTTAAAAAAAGAGAATATTTTTGTGTTTATACGAGTTTCAACCAGGATCGATTCATTAAATAAAAAAAAGACCTTTATTTTCGTCATTTTCAATTTTACAAACTAATTATAGTGAAAACATTTTTTTATTGTTCATAATTTTCACATATTTTCATTTTTTAAAAATTACTTTCAAAATTGACGACCAAACACGTTTTTTTCAATATTTTCCATTTTCTAATATTGACAAGGAAAAGAAATCATATTATCAAGATGATCTTCTTATTCCAAAATATAAAATCACCATCAATAATCTTAGATTTTACAAACCGATCCCATAAAGATATCATTTATTTTCATTAGGTAAAAGAATCATAGAAGCCCTCAGATTGCATTTTGTCCTCTTTACTAAATGGAATGAGCAATTCAGTCCTTGAAAGTTAGATCAAAGAGCAAATTGATCATTCTGTAAAAATTTTATCCATTTCTACTGTAAAAACTGATCTATATATATATCAAAATGAGGTAAATATGACATGTCACGTGTAATTATTTGGTTGTGTAATTATTTGGTTATATACGTATTGTATCTAAAATAATGAAATGATATAATATAAAATGAAAGAGAAAGGGTTAAAAGGAGGGAACTCAAGTCATGGGTGATGGGTGGCGTGAAGGCATTCAAAAGCAGACAATTGTACACGGGATCATTAAACAAAAAGCATCCCCTTCCTTCCCACTTGCAGCCCCCAACTTGCAATTTTAATTTCAAAAAAATAAAGGTCCCATTCAATACTCTTTACCATATGAGAAAAGAGACCGCAACTTGCACCTTTTTTTAATATTACATTACCCATTAAAATAATGAAACCAAACAAAACAACTTGCAACTTGCCTTACGTATGCATCATCACCACCCAAGTTGCATCTAACAGGCAGCTGCCGCTGCAGTTGATCTCCAACCCCTAATTTCTGGGTTACTTCCCATCTTTCTTTTACGGCCACTTTCACCATTCACGCCACCTCATTTTACCCTAGTTATTAACTATCCACAAGTAAAACAGCACCTCTTCAACCTTAGCTCCCAGGCTCTAAATGTTCCAGATTTCCATTTCTGTTGAATCAAATATCTTTCATTAGCACATGATATCATGTGCTTTGTAAACTATCTTCATGAGCCTAGTGATCTCTCTCTAGGTATTTTTTCTCTCCAAGAACAAAAAACCTAAACCCCCAAAATACTTTATAACACTTTTCTTCACTTTAAACCCATCTTCAAGATCTATCTTTAATCACTATAATGTGTAAAGTTATATTCAAATGGTAGTGGTGGTGGTGATGACGACGATAGAAAATAGTGGAGAGGCTAATATAATTTATTAACGATATATTGAAGTGGTGTGTGTGTATTTAGTAATTAATTTAAGATTGCCATAGATCATCAGGTGAATCGATAAACATGAACTTGACAGTGTAGTGATGATGATGAGATTTCCCATCGGCGACCTAACTATCGGATACTCACAAAAAACGACAGCTTAAGCTTATCACCAATGACTTTTAAAAGAAAAGAAAAGAAAAACTAGAAACATACAGTGACTAGACTGGCTATTTGCGGCTTGCTAGATTCTCTGCGATCTGAGCCAGTGAGTGCAGGTTACACCGAACAATGGTATCAACGAAGACGCACGTGTCATCTTCGGTGTTCCCCGGCGGTACGTCCACCACGTAAGATTCCACTACCACCGTTCCATTCCCGTTTGTGGAAGGATGAAGGGTCGTTACCGACCTGTAGTTAGCTAACCGATGTTCTCCACCGATGACACTGAAGCTAAGAACATGACTCTCTTCATCAAGGATCTCGAGACGTTCGGTGCTCCTCGCGGCGGGTAGGCCTGAGATGACGTGGACTTCACGGAGGGTACCGACATCACCGTCCCCAACGATTACATGACAGCTCTTGACGAAGTGCTTGTAAGCCTGGGGGTTATCAAACCGACGGACGACGGACCAGACGGTGGAAACTGGGGCAGCGATCTGCTGGACTACGGCTGAGCAGCACTGGTTGGGACCAACAGGGTGGATGTGGTGGCGAGCAACGGCGTCTGGGACTGGCATGGTGTATGTTATAGGGTACCGCTTTTGGTAAAGCATGGAGAAATGGAAATATAAAGGGTAGCTAGATGCTACGCTATAGTATTGGCGGTGGCGCGGCGTGTTAATGGTTGTTTCAGCGGTGGAAGGAGGATGAATTTGGAGGATAAACGAGCATTTTACTATGTGGAAGGTGTTGTGTGTGGGGGTAGTCGCTTTGCTTGAAGAGGTTTTCTCCAACGGCTGGCTGATGTTTTGAGCTGTGCACAATGGAGAAGAAGAAATGCAGGTTTTATTGTTTAATGGATATTTGTAAAGGGTAAAAATATATTTGAAATGTATTGAGATTACTAAACTACCCCTAATTTATGGATTATTGGAAAATTTAAATAAAGAATGATTAAATTAAAAGTCAATTTAGCTAATGATCTACGCTCTTCATATGCTGATAAATCCGTCTGGATTGAAAATCTTCCAATTGGATCCCTTTATTGCTTCAATGGCAATAATACTACATATCCTCAATCTTCCATTAAAACCTATTAAAATAAAATTTCTCTACTTAATTAACTAAAAATTATTATTCATTTAGGTCCTATTGGAATATAAAATATGTAAAATCATTCACCGGAATTGGTGGCAAGGTCTCGTTTATTTATACTTTGAATGCAGCCCTGCCCCTTTGACCATTTTCAATTAATTTTTATTTTTATGAGTTTAAAATCAAATTATAGACAGTTAATGTTATTATCAATATAACATTATTTTATGTTTACGTATTATATATAAAAATATTTATACTTATTCAATATAAAAATAGTCTGGTGTATGTAAATAATTAATCAAAATCAAAGCTTAATTTGTATGATTGTTAAAATTCAAACTTCATGTATCAAATCGCACATTGAATCAAAATTCATGTATGATTTTGATATTTATCCTTAATAAAAATTTTGGATTTTATAAATTTTAATTTTGTAAGATTTAAAATATGTCATTTATTTATAAAAATAATATTTGACTTCAAACTCGAATTGAAGAGTTAGGTAGGTTCAAATGAGTTAAGATTAGATTATGAAAAATTGTCGAATATGAAAAATTTTAATTTTGATTTAGCTTTTTTCGAGTTATAATCCAAGAAATATCTAAACTTAAATACAAAATTATGTAAATCCAAAAATATATGAACTTATATGATCTAAACGCAAAATAATTCAAATGTGGAGATACCGCCTGTTATCCCTAAAATAACTTTTATCTGTTGAGTGACGATCCTTTCACTTAGCATTGTTGGATCACTAAGGCCGACTTTCGTCCTTGCTCAACGGATCATTTAACCTATGTGTTAGATTCAAACTCAATTGTCATTTTAATAATTAACATAATTTAACTTTAAAAACAATTAAGAAAAAAAAAATAAAACTTCAAATTAATTCGATTTTAAACACATAGAAAACAATTTTTATAATTGAAATTTAAATAAATTTTTTTTTTTAAAAGTCAAAGGGGATGCAATGCATTTCTGCCGCACTCAAAGTATAAACAAATGTATAGAGCATCAAAGTGAAGTTTTTTAAATTAAAAAAAAAAACACATATTTAATATTTTCAAAAATAAAAACAAAATTAATATAAACAGTCTACAATGAAAATATTTATTTGGGAAAATTTTGCTATTAGTCCCTACATTATACATAAATTATAAATATAATCCTTGTACTTTAATTTAGTCCACAACTTAAGGCGGCCTTTCTTGTATTAGATCCAAAGGTTTTTTCTTGACCTAACTACAAAGATGATGAATTGATTTCTTTTTCTTTTCTACTCTTATCTCGCCGGTCTATTTTTGTGAATACTATTTATAATGATTGATGAAGCAAAAAATTTCAGTTGAACTTATTATTTCAATTGGTATTTTTGTTTATTCCCTCTCGTTTTTGCTCTTTTTGACACAATGCCTAGAGCTACCCATAATTTCTCCTCAACCCATGAATAGGAGGATAATGCATTTCAGCGCACTTAAACCTATGTTCTCCTGTATTTACAACGAATACCCATCCCAATCGAATTAAGACTCAATCGACAATAATTATATATTAAATTTAAATAGAATAGATTTATGGTTTTTTGAACACTTCCACCTATTAAAGCGAATACTTATTGTCATCTAATTGTAGTGGTAAATGTAACACCATACATTGTACTATTATCCATTTATTTGCCCTTTTTTTTATTGATGGCATTGCCTATCTATTGTTTACATTTGAAAAAAAATGAGTGATCGTGGTTGCATTTGAAATTATAGGGAGATAAATAATAATAATGATGAAATTAATTCTCATTCCCCCTAATCTAGATGTACCTCTCCAACAAGAGTAAAATACGGAACTTGCCTCACCACAACTTCTATGCAATTTGCTTAGTGCTCCTAATTAATCAAGCCATGCACTTATATATAGGATACCCCATAATAATAATTACAGACAAAAATTGTCGATTGAGTTTTAGTTCGATTGATATGGGTATTGTTATTAGTATCGGATGACGTACATTCGAGTGCGCTGAAGCTCATTATCCTCTTATTTATGAATTTGAGAGGAACTATAAGTATTAGTTCTAGACATTGTGTCAAAACCCATAAAATCCGAACTCAATATATTTTGAAAATGGGTATGTATTTATAATTTTATATATTATAAGCTGGTTTTGCAACAAATTTTGTTTGCGAAAGGTCAGAGATGAAGGGTCAAAAGCTCAAACTTGATCAAGACTAGAGACTGCAATAAATAAATGTTTTTTATTCTTATACTATACTCAACTTGAGGAATTAATCTTTATATTTTTTTTTCTTTTCAAATGAAAAATTAATTGAACTTGCCATAATTTTATATTTAAAAATATAGGGATTTTTTTAATATTGTGATGTCATAAATTGAAAAATTATACGAAATTTTATAAGTGGTCAATTTATATTATAAACTAGTATAAATTATTTATTTCGTAATTTTAATTTTATGAATATAGTATTTTATATTATTTTAAATAAAAACTGAAATAAATAATTTATTTTGATATTTTCAACATTAATACTAATGGCACTAAAATCATTGGCATTGGCCACACAACTGTTGGTGAATGTACAAGGTTATTGTGGAATTGGACGGTCTTGAGGCCATTCAACTAATCCAAAATCCTCCGAGGTCTGGGGCTAATAATGCGTTAGTACAATGAATTCGTGGTATGATGCAACAAAATTGGGATGTAAAGATCATGCATGTTTATCAAGAAGGCAATGCTTTGGCTTCTAGTGCTTTCCGTCAACTACTTGGACTCGGTTTGTTTTTATTATCGTAGATGAAGCTCTACAACCTCTAAATCACGATTTGAAGATGGTACTAGTCGTATCACGAGGTTAGAACATTAATCTTGCTCTCAATAATATTCAATTACCATGAAGGATTATAATTGAGTGATTGGAAATGAAGCCATTGATAGCTGAACTCCTCCAGATTTAACAATACAATTTACTTTACATCGATGATCGAGATTAAAACCTATGTATTAAGACTTGTTTTTACTACCGCCGAATGAAACTCTACAACACATTTAGTTCATTTCTTATATAAAAAAAATGATAAGTAATTATCTACCTATTTATTTTATTCAACACATTTAAAAATTAAATGTTGAAATATCTTTTTCAATAATTTATCGAGCACACCCTTAATAATTAGACCAGTATAATAATATTATTAATATTTAGACAAAAACTATAACTAGAAGTCGGGAAGCAAAAAGAAGGAAGCGGTGGGGTACCTACGTTTCCATTGAAAGAAGGCGTGTTACTTCTACTATTCCTTTAACCTTTTGCTGCTTTAACGTGACTCTTTTTTCATCTTGTCTTTAATCAAATCAAATCAAACCTTAATTTTTATACAATAACAAGTTGGGAAGGCTTTTGGCACATGATCCTCATGCAGTCGGGTAGTGGTCTTGTCCTCATCTGGATCCAACTGTTTTTGTTTCCTTTGAATTTGAATGCTTGATTTCGACCTTTCGGTTTATCCATTTCCATCATCTCCTCCTCATGTCTTGTATTTATCTTTTCCTTTTTAAATCGAACTCTGAGTGGAACACTCGAAATTTATTAAACTTGTCATTCGGATGGTCGAAAATTGGTTTCTGATTGAAATCAAATCAAATCAAATATGAAATTGATTTATTAGAAGGAATTGCAAAATTGGGAATGGGAATTAATGGTTCCACCAATCAAAATCTTCGAAACAATAGAGTCGTATCACTGGCTGGCCGTCCACTTGATATTTAAAAGAAAGAAAAGTGGTCATAAATGAGGTTCCATGGTGGGTCCAAACTTGGCTGCGGCGTCTCCTTCATTAAACTTCCCTTTCAATTTGCATGTTGAAGTGTTTAGTTAAAGCCTGGGGATGGTCCCCTTTCACCCTTCCCTCTCCAAAGGTGGCTTATATACCAAAATGAAGTGCTCTCTTGAATCTGTGCCATGGTTTCCAAAATTGAAACAAGGAAATCATGTCAACAAAGTTTACAAATGGATTAAGAAAGAAATTGATATGGAAGAAAGGGTTAAATTCTTTATTTTATATACTATTACTTAATATATAGAATGTTTTAGCTACGACAACAATCTCTAATTAATTTGATTAAGAGGGTTTGTTGAGTGTTTTCTCTATTTTTTTAGATGGTAAGATTGTATATTTATACGATATGGTTGCTGTTCATTGATGTGATATACTAGATAGGTTACTCTAGACTTAACACGTGTTTATACGATGGGGGTTCGCCTATATAGTAACGTGCAAACCCACATCGAACGGTCCCATCTGCGATCTCATGAAGGGGTGTAAGTTCCCCTTTTGCGAACACATAGTGTCATGCGAGCTTGATGTGCGAATTCAATGTACAAACCATGTAAAATCTAACCCAAACCCATTTAAATTATGGATCATAACAAGAGAATGATTTAATTAAAGTTTAAGGATTATGTGTTCATAATGTTTAGATATCAATAAAAACCAATAAACAATGAGATAGCAAGTAGCAAGGTAAATTTCAACTTCCAACAATATATTAGGACAATTATTGACATAGAACATGTCATTGCTTTGTCCATTTATGGACGAAGCCAAAACTTTATTAGGTGGGAGTGGAGATAAACTTTTATAATTTTGAAGGGATGTGAGATAAAAAGTTTATTTAAAAAAAATTAAATTATATAAATAGGTTTTAGAAGGATAGAATTATAATTATTTTTATTTATTTAAATGATTAAAAGACGAAACTTTAATATTTGAAGGAGACTAATGTCATGTCTATCCGATTTGATCTCAGTATTCCTTGATCGTATGCATCAAAATTAAGAGATTAATCAATTTTCATGGATTTGTAGAAGCTAATTAACCCTTTAGACATCATTAAAGGTAGATCTCCTTGGTCATCTTCACCATTTTTACCGGCTAAAACATTTGGTTAGCCTCACCAATTTAAGCGTCAGAGATGGTTGCAATGTAGAAACAGTAGCCTACCAGTTAAGCCCTACTAGAGTTACAAAATCTAAAATAGGATAATACAATGCAACCAATAGAAAAATTATATTTATAGCCTCTCTCTCTCTCTCTCGCTCAACATTATCCCTTAGTTTTTACATGCATACATTACATTGGTTTCAATTCCAAATCCAAAAAAGAAAGAGAGAAAAATGGATCAAGTGTTGAACAAGGTAGGCACGATGTGGGTGGGCCATCAAGCCGACAAGCGACTCGGTTCCGTCGGCAACGAAATCGACGTATGCTTTCTTTTCTTCCTTTTTTTCAATTAATGATTAATGGAGGTCAATTTAGCACCCATTTCTATAGGTTGTGGCTCATATCAATGAATTTATATGCATTTCTGTATTTGTTTTTCTCCTCCATAATCAGCAAATCTCCAATAGTATTGAAGGAGGAGCCAAATGGTTGGTTAATACAATCAAAGGTTTGTCCTTTCTCTTCTCTTACCATTTGTATTTAATGTATGAAACATTGCTTTCATTTCTGTGCTTCAAATGTAGCTTTTGGTCTTTGGGAACAAATGAGGCTTAGAATTAGAGAACATGAGTCCACATCTTCATCAACAACATTAACCTCTAAAAATACTAGCCTATAATTTTGATCGAAAGGACTCAAAAATAAATAAATTGAGACTCTATTTAACATTGTTATTGATATACTTTTTAAGATCATAGGTATCTACATATTGCATATACATATAATTATACTTGTCTCATTTTTGTAATGTGTATAATTAAATTAAAATCAAAATTCTTGTATAATTTTAATACATATCCCAAATTTTTATTGTTTTAAACAAGTTTTTTTGGGCATTTCAATCTACACCCTTTCATAATAAAGCCTAACATGTTTAGCATTATCCAAAAGCTTCTGTCATCAAAAGAACTTTTAGAAAGTGACATTTGAATCAAACTATAAAGCTGGTTGTAGGTACTAATCCTTACAAGTTTTTAAAACTATATTTCTCCATCAAGCCTTTTTAAACACACATTTTATGACCCAAGTTTTGTCTAAATGATTTTTTTTCAATTATTCTAAACATTCACATAAAGGCAATGAAGACCTTTATACGATGAAAGGATCACAGTTTGTCCCTCAGCTCAAAAAATTTTATCTATTTTTACTGTTAAAAATTGATATCATACGTCAAAATTAGGTATATGTGACTAGCCGAGTGTAAATTCTATCAACTATGTCAATTTTTAACACTAAAAATAGAAGAAACTTTTAACAAAAAAAATTAATTTATTCTTTAATCTAACGTACAATGATTAATTTGTCTAATTTTTAAATAAGAGAGATAAAAGACGGTCCGACTCTTAATAAAGAGTCTTTAGATTGAGGCTCTTTCATGGTGTTAACTTAGGACTACAAGGCACTCACCTTGACCATTGTTTTTTGATTACTCAAGATATATAATAGAATGAGTATCAAAATTTGGTCTTTTACAGGGAAAGTACAAAAGCCATTACCAGAGCTGTTAAAGGAGTATGATTTGCCAATAGGCATCTTCCCTCGTGATGCCACCAACTATGAGTTAGACGAAGAGACAGGGAAGCTTACTGTTCATCTCCCATCAATATGTGAAATCGAATATAGGGACTCATCTGTTCTACGCTTCTTCACCACTGTGACTGGCCATTTAGTGAAAAGAAAGCTAGCAGATATAGAAGGTATGAAGACAAAAATGATATTGTGGATCAAAGTATCATGCATCACTTCTGATGGATCAAAGCTGTATGTCAGTGCTGGAATAACCAAAACCAGGAACAGAGATGCTTATGAGGTTAATAAGGATGGTATAGGTGTTGACAAGTTCTAGATTTGTTAGAATATGTCTATGGGGAAAACCTATGTATTTGTTTTAACTCCTCTCTCATAGCCCTTTGAACCTTTTGTGGTAAGGCTTTTTACTCTGTTCTAACATTGAAGGTGGAAATGTCATGGCTCATATTAGTTGTGTGGAATTGGTACATTAAGTTGGGGTTAATTTTAAAAAAAATTAAGATTAAATTAACATAATTTATAAATATTGAGGGTTAAAGTTGCTATTATATTAAATTTAAAAGTTATTTAATGTAATTAATGCTATAATATACGTGTCTTTTGCCAAGATTTGGGTGAAAAGGACTAAAGCGTTGAGACAAGATTTGGGGAAAGGTACTAAAGCTATGAGAGTGTGTTATAACCCAAGTACACCGTTGTAAAATTGTGGCTGCAAATGCTCTATTATGCTCGTACGAGAAAATCCTTCTTTGTCTGCATAAACCCATAATAATGTCCGTATGGTCAGCAAGAAATTTCCTCTCAGCTCCATTAAAAAATATCCACAAATTCAATATAGTCATTGCATCTTAAGTTATCAAATTAATCGTACTTTTATACTTGATCTGAACTTTCGTGAGATTAATTGATTTTTTTATAAAAAAATATATTTAATATTAAATTACTATTTTACTCCTAATATATGTATACTTAAAACTAAGTATCAATCATAACATAAATGATTCTACTTTGAATCAGGCTCAAACTTCTATGATATTATTTTATTGAACTTAAATCAAATTTTGAATAATAAATTTCGAGTCAAGTTCAAGCTTAGGATCTATTTATTTCACTGAAAATGACTTACTTTCTTGGAAAAGTTAATATTTTACAGTGTTTGGATGAATCTGTGTAAAATGTTTTCTACTGTTTGACATGTTTCTTAAAAATATTTCATAAAGCAAACATACATTTTGAAATTTTCTTATCTTTACATTGTTTAATTGAGTTTATTTTATATCTATAAATTTTTATTTTACATTTTTTTTTGCATATATTAAAAATATTTTGTTAAATTCAGGTTCATTACAATGCCATTTTTTAGTTACATGACTATCAAGTAATTATTTTTTATTTAAAAATGTAACATCAACAAAATTGACAAAAAAATTTAACAATGTCAACAATTGAACTTAATTTTCAGATTGGAAAAGTAGAGGAACTAAATTCTTGAAAAAAAGTACAG
Organism: Gossypium hirsutum; assembly: GCF_007990345.1. NCBI lineage: Eukaryota > Viridiplantae > Streptophyta > Magnoliopsida > Malvales > Malvaceae > Gossypium > Gossypium hirsutum. The sequence continues at coordinate 64,993,939 of NC_053437.1, read as the reverse complement.
AAACTAAATTACAAATTGGTAAAGAGTACACAGACTTATGACATATTTTAACTTTTATATTACAAAACATTTATTATTAATATATTTTATAATTGTAATAAATATTTATCATTAAAATAATAAATTATATTAATTATATTAATAATTTAATATATGACTAAATATAAATAATTAAATATGTATGTTTAGCAATATTAAAAAATATAATATTTTATATTAATATTTTAAATATTTTAAAAATAAAAATTATTATAAATATAATAATATTAAACTTGATTTAAGTTATTTTTTATATAAAAATAAAACTACCTATAAGGGAATTATTTTTTAAAAAATAAAATAGACTCTTATTTTAGGTTGACCTATAAATTATTTTCCATTAACCGTTATTTTTTATAAAACAAACACAAAAAAATATAGAAAACATTTCCATAAAACTTTTAACGTGATTCCGTGGAAACAAACAGGCCGGTCTAAATTATTCATGAGCATTTCCCATGTATCCTTACCGACTCTACCCTACACTACCAAAGAAAGACTTAATTTATAAAAAATTGTTAGGGAAAGAGGTGAAGGATCATTAATCATATGGGTGGTTGGATTTTCTTTCAATGCTTTTAAGGGGCATTATATTAAACATAAATAAAATATTAGTTTAAGCAAAAAGCATACAAAGATTAGTTTGAAAAAAGCAGGGTTGATAATCAAGAAAACATCAAAATATTCTATAAAATAAAAGTCTATGACATCACCCACAACACAAACACTTTAAACTGCAAGAAGAAATTAGTTCTCCAAATTTTACTCTTTAGGTGAAAACAAGACGTATCTGGATATCTCATGTTAAAGTTCAAGCTGCATTTTGGGCTGCAAGCCTCTTCCGAGCTTCCTCGATGATGGATAACTTGATACCTTTGCGCTTGGGAAGCGACACCCATGGCTTCGTTCCTTTTCCAATTGTGAAGACATTACCAAGACGAGTTGCAAATTCGTGCCCAGCAGCATCTTGAACATGAATGGTCTCAAAGCTACCCTTATGCTTCTCCCTGTTTTTAATTACTCCAACACGACCTCTGTTCCTTCCTCCGGTGACCATGACAACATTCCCAACGTCAAACTTGATGAAATCGACAATCTTGTTGCTCTCAAGGTCCAGCTTAATGGTGTCATTTGCCTTGATCAAGGGGTCTGGGTAGCGAATAGTACGCCCGTCGTATGTGTTCAGGTATGGAATGCCCTTCTGGCCAAATTGGACGGATCGAACCTTGCAAAGCTTAAACTGCAGATAGAAAATATGAACAATATGTTTATACCTAACAGGGTGACGAAAGTAGAAAAAACTCAGATGCTCTAATTCTAATGTAATAAGAAGATAATAAGTCTAAAAGCTTTATATTAATGTATTCAAACCTTGGTTTCATCGCCAGTGATAGCATGGAGACAGAAACGTCCTTTAGTGTCGTAAAGAAGACGGAAGTCCTCGTTTGTTTTAGGAATCGAAACAACATCTGGGTGAAAGATAAAATTACATAAGAATTGAATAGATTAATCTTGAAAACGCAGAGAGAAAAAAGCCGAAATCTAGAAAAGGGAGCATGAAAAGCTAATCTAGGAACACGCCAAGAACCCAACACCATATGCCAATGAACTAATAGGATTTGTTTCTTATTGCTTTTCAAAAGTGCTTTTCAAAATTATATATTTAACTTTATAATGGTTATATTTTAATTATTATTAAAATATACAATTATGTATTCAAATTAAATTTTACAAATAATTAATATTAATTACTTCAAAATTTTAAACTTTATATTTCATATATTAAAATATTAATAATGAGAGTTACAATAAATTATTTTTTATATTTTTACTAAAATATCATAATATTATCGAATTTGAGCATTATTTAAATGCATATTTTTTATTTCACAACATCATGTCTAAAATAGACATTTTATTTCTCAAAGCACTTTTTGAGAGCAATACTAAACATTTAAATTATAAACCAAGCTTTTCATAAGCACTTTCACAGCACTTGTCAAAAGCAATGAGAAACTAGCCCATAATTGATGTGTCAATAAACCAGGCAAGTGCACACAAAGATATGAACATAGGATCCTCTTGCCATGTGAAAATCAAAGAAACCCAACAAAATAACAGTCCATTCAATTGAAAAAACAGTCAAGGAAAGTGAACATACCCATGAAACCAGCAGGGTAGGTCTTATCAGTTCTAACCTTCCCATCTACCATAACATGCCTCTGCATGAGAATAGCAATGACTTCTCTATAGGTCAGAGCATATTTCAATCTGTTTCGCAGAATGAGGATCAATGGCAAGCATTCCCTAGACTTGTGAGGACCAGATGATGGCTTGGGTGCCTGCATACAATCGAAAACAAAATTAAAACTAAGTACAAAAAAGAAAGCTGAAAGAATAAAGAACACCGATAAGCCAGTACGGAAGTGAATTGATCAAAGACGATAACATACAAAAGCACCACCAAGCTTGTCAAGCATCCAATGCCTAGGGGCATTGAGCCTCTTCAAATGTTTCTTCAACCCTCTAGCCTGCAATACGATATAAACAGAAATATAGTTTTAATAAAATTGAAAACTTTTTTTGCAGAAGATTTTAATGGAAGGCAAATTTAAACCAAAAGTAGTGAACAACAGTTCAAAATACAAATTAAAAAATATGGTTAAGCTACAAAAGCAGAGTTCAATAAATTGCCATTTTATATCAAATATATCTTAAATGAAGAATTAGATCGTTATAATCAAAACCCAGATCCTATTATGGATAACGGAAATCACGAAACCCAGATAACATAAAAGATTCTAAATCAATTAATCGAGATTTTCAAGTAAAACAACTTCACTAGTTCAGTGATTAAGCAAGTTAATGTGGAGCAACCTATTTCATTTACCAAAAGCAAACAACAAAAGATCCATGAAGCTCACAGAACCATCAAAATGAGAATGGCAAAGATAAAGCAATGAGATTTAAATGATAATTTATCAAAGAATGAGAGAGTAAAGCAGAAACTGACCATCCTGGTGAAATGCGGCTGTGTTAACTCAAAGACTGGTTTTGTTGCGAGAGCCGGCTACTCAAGTGGAAGAAGATGATGGGAGGGGCTAACGAAAACCCTAATAACGCCTATCTATCTATACTAGTCTAAATTTGATGAGGGCATTTTAGGGTTTGAGATCCATATATGAATTGGACTAAGTTGCATCCATTATTAATGAAATTTATGGGCTATATAGCCCAGAAATTGGTAAGTCTCCTTGAAATGGGTTTTTGGCCTTCGTCTATCATTTTTATAGGGGTAAACTAAACTCAAGGTCATTAAACTATTAATAAGTTTACATTTTGATCACTCAACTTCAAAATTTTCCAAAATGATCATTAAACTATTTAAAAATTTTCTTTTAAACTACTGGGCTGTTAAATTTGTTGTTATACGTCAGTTTCTATTCTCATTGTCTACACCAATCGAAAGCTCTCTTTCCCCTTATCTTTTACAGTTCAAATTTTTCAAATTTTTCATGAAATAACTCCAAATGTCACGAACCTACGAATCAAAATTCAAACAAATTTCTTCACTAATCTTCAACGTTGATTGTCAAATTATAATTGTCGATAAATATTGATCATCGAATTGTCACTTACAACTCACTAACAAACTTCTTTTTATAATAAAAAACTTAACAACTCAATTATTTAAATAAAAATAAGCCTTCCTATTAAGTGCTTCAAAAGAGCTTTAATTAATTGGGTGAAGAAAGCGTTGTTTTAGGTGGAGCTTCTACCTTTTAACTTGTAACATGTGCAGGTTTGCAAGGTGTACAGTGCGTGACTTGACTTGTATCCTGGGATGGCATGCAATAAAGCCTCTTTGCATCGGTTATTATCACTGAGAGGCCGCATATCGTCTCAAGAGAGCGACTTGGTCCACGCCTCAATCTCCATCACCGTATTTTAACTATTAGAATTGTGATAGTTTGGCAGCAATAAATTAATTCTGTACTCCTATCTGGAAGAAATATGGTTCAACATTCTTCAACAAGAAACAAAGCGCTACAAATAAGCAAACATACTAAAACACGACTTCGATTCATCGGTATCTCGACAACGATGCATCGACAAAACATGTGTACCCTTTCTACAAGAAAAAAAAACCATCGTGTTTCAAATATGTACATACAGCCGATGGTGTATTGCTTATCCATATGGAAGCTGGATCAAGCCAAGTGGACCTTATCTTGGATTATATATGGCTGCATCCTTGACTTTCTTTTGTGCTTCCCTTTTCTCCCTCCGTCTCGTCTCCCTTGCATTAGCATCAGCCTGCACTTTCTCCATTATTGCGTTGAAACCGGGAATTGTCCTCTCCAATTTGTTATACACTTGGCGGCTAAGGTTATAAAAGATTCGGAATATTCTCTGAAAGTGTGACAACACAAAGATTATAAACAAGACCTTGTGGACTAATTTGACTCATTCTTGAAAAACAAGGCACCATATTAAAGATCATTGGAACAGTTAGAAGCTACTACAATTGTTAGTCTACTAGGCAAAGATTTCGAAAACCATTGTTATATGTTATTTCAACTAACATTTCATAGAACCCTACCTTGACATCCTTGTTCCAATGTCTAATGTAAGGGGGACCGGTTGTGTAGGTACCAAGAGGTTCACGATACCACTCTCCGCTATATGTGATATCATCCATGGCTTGCTCAACACTTAAAACCTCCCACGGCCTTAATCCGGGGATAACTTTGGCCAATTTGCGCCTGATTCACGGAAGCAACAAAAATATTTAACAATTTTAGCAATATGAAGTACGAGGATCTTCGAACTTGAAACCAGATAAAGATGGTTAGAACTTAGAAGAGAGAAACCATACCGAAGATCTTTTGAAATGTATTTGTTTGGCATATGATCAGATTCCAAAAGAGTTGTCATTTCAGAGCCGCTAGCCCAAAGAAATAGAGCATGGCTAGGAATTCTAACCCCGGGCCATATGCCATCATTAGCTTTGAGGACAGCCAAGTCACATCTTTTGCTCTCTATTGCTTCTTCTTGAAGCTGTTTATAAGTTTTCTCCTCATGCCCTTTAAGGGGAACCCAGGAAGGTATACCCTTCTGAAGTTTATGAAGGAAAGCTGTTGCTGCCGCACCAAGCCTAACTGACCATCAATATATAATAAGAGTAAATCAATATAATAAGTTTACTTCTTCTTGAATACGACCGTGTTAGAAAATGGTCACCATAGCAAACATTATGCATCTAAGCCACATGCATTTCATGCGCATTTCATCGTTTTCTAGATCCCCATGAAAATCACCTAATTATGTGGTCGATATTATACACAAGAAATCTAGTCCATCAAAAGTTGTATTCAAGTTGGATAAACAATACTGCATTTTTCTATTACATAGAAAGAGCACCAAGCGAATGCCAATTAGGTGATACGTATCGGACGATGCTGAAACCAAGAAATGGGATTTTCTCAACATATACCTTTGAAGTCCTTTTTCCACTTACCATAAACGGATGTAAATTGAAAAAAAAAATCAAAAGGACAAGAAACAAACCTTCCCAAGTGGCTATTGCAGGTTCCAGGCCATAAACCATATGAATTGGTGCCCATTCATCCATGTCCTCTCCCCAAATAAAAGTGTGTTTATCAATAATCCCACCACCCCAAGCTGTTTTCAGGGTTATTAACTCACAAGGACCTCGGGTACGGCCCAAACGATCTTTGTAGTACCAGCCTCCACTCCTCATGATAACTGTATCAATAAATGACTATGACATAATCATCTTTATAATAAAATTAATTCAGAAGGATTAGCTTTGAGTTTAATTCTGGTATTAAGCGAACACTTGGAGTTGCAAACCAAAATGATTCATACACCATTAAAACACAATATCGAAACTAATGCATGAACAAGGGTCATGCTCCAAGTATCCATTAAAAGAACCAACTTACAGTCATAGTAACGTTTCTCGAGCCGCTTATACCCAATAGCTTGAGCAACATCAATGGGTCGACCTGGTGGATAAGGCCTCTGGCGAAAACCCCAGAGACCAAAAAAGAACTGCTTAGTGAAATCCCAGAACTTATCATCACTCTCTTCCCTGGTTTTGATAGCTTTTCGAGGCATAGGCCGGCCGTCCAAACCAATCACATGCGGAACCGCTTGCCACAGCTTCTTATCTTCCTTTCTAAACGGTTCTTCATTTTCTTTAAGCTCTATCCTATTGATTTCGTCAGCAATTTCCTCAGCTCTTGCCAAAAACTGAACCACAGGACTTCCTCTAAAGTCTTGCCACCACTTTTCATTCTCTTTAAGTTCATCCTCGGTTGGGTTCTCTTTGTTCTCGAAAAAGGGGTCTTCGTTCAAAAAATTTTCGACTTCAGGCGTGTGTCTGTAATCTGGGAGGTTCTCACATTCCCAAAAGAACTGGTCCACCATCTGCTTGTAAGGCCCGGGCTTGTCCGAATCCAGGCCGGGTTTCTTGGGTTTTCTGCTGAAGAAACCAGAAGAGCTTATAGAAGCGAAATTCGGAGAGTTTGAGGATGTTGTGGGGAGGAATGATTGAGTGAGTGAGAGAAGGTTGATGGGTTGGATTGGGTTTTGAGGTTTCCTGAACCAGCTTTCGAAGGCATCGAATTTGATTGAAGCCATTGGGAAAAGGTAACAGCTTTTTGAGAACCTTTTTACTTACCTTTTCCCATACAAGGGGTTTTATGATATTGATGAAGTTCAAGAGTGACTGTACAAGTTCAAGTAGAAACTTGGAGGAGCTAACGAGTTTGAGTGTGTTTTCCAGAATCAAGTGAAAAGGAGAGATAGTGAACAGTGGATAAAGGCTTCAATAATGAAGCTTTTAAGCTAAAAAAATTTGTGGGCTGGATTCTGATTTGACCCAAAATATCAGTAATCTGTCTACATAAAAAGAAAAAAACGTTAAAAGTACTTGAAAGGTTCTTGTATTATAGGAACTGGATTAAATTAGTTCATGGATTAATTTAATCTTTATATTATTATAAAAAAATTAAATAAATCTAAATTGTAACAAAGCTAACATTTATTGTATAAAGAATGTCTTGAATTTTTTTCAATTGCAATTCAATTTATTTCATTTACAAAACCATTAAAACTTTAAAAATATTGACTCTTATTAAACAATATAGACATTTTTTATACAATAAATGTTAACTTTATCCCAATTTGACTTTTTTTAGTTCTTTTTAGTAGTACAGTAGCTAAATTGATCGATTTAATAGTAGAGGGACTAATTTGATTAAAGGAACCTCTGAAGTACACTCATCTAAAAAAATGTCAGATCGACAACCATAACAAAAACAACACATTTGAGTTATTTCAGTTTATTTTAAGTTTGTCATTCTTTGTTCAGGTTAATTAGTTTGAGCTTGATTGGATGGGTTCATATCATTGATCTTTTTACCATCCAATTGGATTCGAATACGGGTTGACAGGTCTAAGTCAAATGTTACTGGCTTTGATATCTCTCTGGATGATACGAGGAATGAAAGCATGGTGGAGAAATTCTAGTCCCTGAGCAGCACCAATGGCAATTTTGAAGCATTTGGACCAATCGAAGACATCAAGAGCTCCTTTGCTGTTTCCCAACCAAAGAGAAACAACCCAAAGAACAGTATCCAAGCAATGGAACAATACTTTTGCTGTTCAAGTTTTCCATTTCAGCTATGAATTGTCGATGGCCTTGTGTTTTTACCTGGCTTAGTTTCTTAACTGTATCAGTCTTTCCACTAGGCAACTTCCAAAGTGTCCATCTCCGATTATGTTGGCCTTGCAAAAGTGACTGGTGCCCTCAAGGATGTTGCCCAGTGTGAGTTTCAGGAATGGCGACTTGCACATCACTATATTGATGCTCGGCGGCTCTTTCAACCTGCTGCTACTGACCACTCTGCATAAGCCATCTGTGTAGAGCAAAGGCTGAAGTGAAAATGGCACCGGTAAACATATTTTGTAAATAAGCTTCATCTGCAGGTTCAGGGTTGCCAACAAAACTTTGATTCATTATCAACAACAAACAACCTTTTAAACTAGTGCATTTCTTCAACAAGAGAATGGCTGCAATGGCAGTGTCGAACCTCATACATACACTGGTCAAACAAGAAAGGATCTAAGAATCAAAATCATCTAGTACCCGACAAGATCAAACTAAATTTAGGAAAGAAAATGTTTTGGATAGCAGCATTAGAAACACATACATTACACATTTTGCTACATATGTCAACCAAGAGAAAGTATAAAGCAATGGCTATCGGGAATTTATCATCTTCCATAGGCTATCACAGGCATCAAAAGCAGTCATCTTTGATGTATCGAATTCAAACTTCTTTATCACCTTTTTATCTCTATCTACTATATCTGTGACAAATTTGAATCAAGGAGAATCCTTCTAAAGCAACATAAAAACAACTTTCAATGTGAAACAAAAAACAAGATGAGGGGGGAATAATATTTTATCAGAAGGATACGGCCTGAGATTCTGGATTGGTCTTCCAAGTCTGGAATAATATTAGTTATAGAAGCATACATTGAAAGCTTCCTCCTGCAAGATCAAATCTCAAACACTGAACATCAACACATCAAAAGACAAGTTGGGAAAGTATAGTAGCCATTAAACCACATTTTTGAATGAGTAAATATTGTTGATTATAGCAAAAGACAACCTCTGTTAACCACATACAGAACAGAAAGCAATGGTGTGAGCAATGAGCATATACATGGAAATCAAAGTTTCTTTGCTGTCCTAGAGACACATAACAAGTTTCCCCCATTTTCAAGACATCAACCAAGCAAAAGACAACTTGGGAAAGTATGGTAGCTATTGCAACACATTCTTGAATAAGAAAATGTTGTTGAACATAGCAAAAGATCTCAAGTTCCTCGAAAACCAGTTCCGACAAATCCCAAGATACTACAGATGTTATTTCAGATAACCAATGTTAAAGACATGGAAATCAAAGTCAAGATCTTTCTCTTATTTGTCCAAGAAAGCACATTCAAGCTAACAAAAACATCAGTTCCTATACTTACTGTTCTTTGAGTTTGTCTTGCTCGTATTTCCTTAGGTTTTTCTTGCGTTCTTCAATAGAAACCCTCTGGCGCTCTAGTTCAATTATCTCATTGCTAACAGCTGTGTTCTTATAGAAGAAGATTTAACAAATCAATCAAACACCATAACACCAAAACATTAAATATATATATCAAAAGTCATATACTTATCTAAGCTCCTCTTTAAGTCCACGTTCTTTTTCAAGCTCTTCTTGGTATTCCTTCTGCAGATACTCCATTTCAGCACCATCAGCAACCTCCAATTTTGCCTGTTCTGTTTTCTTCTTGCAAGCTTCTATCTTTTCCTCATATTCTGCATTTTTTTTTCAAAAAAGAATAAAAGATCTCGCTTTACTTTCTTAGTTCTCCTTTTAATTTCTGGGGGAAAAAAGAGTAAGTAGAAAAGGAAAGACACCTCGAAGCAATCGATGAACCTCGTTGGAATCAGCGTCGCAATGCGAGCGGAGATCGTTAAAGTGCTGAAAACACTGCGTCAAGCTGTTAATGTCCCTTTTGTCCTTCAATACCTCCACCAGGTCGTCACTGTAAGATATCAGCTTCTCCACATCGATCATTCTCGTGGATTCCCCCATTTTTTTTCTAGGGTTTTATCCCTTCTTCAAGATTAAGCACACAAAAAAAGACAAATTAATGAAGAAGAGTGGATAAAAGCAGAGTTTTGCAAGCGTTTCACAAAAAGGAAAAGAAAAAAGGAAAGTCCTTTGAAATTAGAAATCGGATCTAATGAGGAACAGTAAAAGAGCCAAACAGCTGAAGAAGAAGAGAGATTTAGAGAGTAGTTGAGAGGGAAAATTCGAAAAAGCTTTCAAATTTGGTTGATTAATCTTTGGGCAAACTACAAAAAACAGTCCCATATCTTTGTTTAACTTTACTTTTCGGTCGCTGATGTTCTAATTCCTACAATTAGGTCATGGACATTATTGGTAACAATTTGGTCACCATCTGTTAGTTCCCGTTAAGGGGATAATATACTTCACCGCATTTAAATTTTCGTACTCCTACACTGGTAATAATGCCGAGGCCAATTAAACTAAGACTTAATCAAAATTGAATCACCATTTTCTAAACTTTAACTCGACTCGATATATAATCAAATTGCTCAAACTTATTCGATTAAGCCGATTAGTTGATTTCTACACATGCTTGAATTCGGTAAGGTTTAATAATTTCTACAAAGGTAAATATGTAATTTGATGTAAAACATTTAAAATAAATGTTAAAAAAAGTGAATTACTCGAATCAAATAGTAAGATGCTCAAATTTGGTTTGCTTAACTACTCGGGCTTGACTTGATAATTAACAAATCGAATTTTTTTATTTTTTGAATATATCTTCTTCTAAAGCTAATAATGTTGCAATTTTTGATAATTTCAATAAAAAAGCTTCAACTTTCCTTGACTTATGTAACGACAACTAACAGGAGAGTAGATTTGTCCATGGGCCAGGCCTTAACAAATTTTCAGGCTCATTTGATAGGCCAAAGCCGAAAAATGGGCCTAAAATTTTACCTAGACCCAACCTGAATAAAAATGCTAAAATCTAGGTCTAGCCTGACCTGCATTAAATTTTTTATATACATTTTTAAAAATATATATAAATAATACACTAAAAACATTAACATACATGTTTCCAATAAATTGAAAATAAATTTAAAAAATCTTTATATTTAAATAACACTAAATTAGGTACAACTTAACAAGCAAATGCTTTTAAAATAATAGTAAAATTAACAATAAACTAAGAGCTATACAATATCCAAAAATTAATAAAAAATAATAGCAACATAATAGTGAAATGTCAGTAAAACAGCGAGAAAACAACAACAAAACTGTAGGAAAACATCTTTTTTTTTTTTGCAAATCTTGGCCGGGATTGGGCTAAAAAAGCCTTACCCGAGACTCGACCTGTTTTCTAAACGAGCCTTATTTTTTTGTCCAAGCCCATTTTTCCGACCCATATTTTTGTCTAAACTCTTTCACTTTTCAGTGACCTGGCCCATGGATAGGTTTACAAAAGAGTAACTAAAATATTTAATTTCGAAAAATTTAGTGACAAAATTGGAAAAATTAATAGTTAGGTAACCAAAATATAACAAAAGGCATAATTGGGTGACATTTTTGTAGTTCACCCTTTTCTTTTCCTTGAATTCATCTTCCATGGATAGAGCTTCTAGTATCTCATAATGTCATAGACCATGCATTTCTACAAGATTCTTAAAATGGATACATACCCTAAAATAAGCTTAAAATTTGAGAAATTTATTCAGAAAAAAAAAAGTACATATAATGATTAAATATAAATTAGAACCCCAAAAGTAGCATCTAAATCATTGTACATTAATATTCGTTTTTTCTCTCATATGCACTATATGTCTATACATACAAGCCTTCTATTATTTACATCTCCATTCTGCAGAAGCTGCTACAATTGATGGAACCAATTTCTTCTGCTTTGTACTAGTTTTTGGTGGCATAACATTGGTTGCAATTGACCTTTCTTTAATGGGATTCCTTACACTACACAGCTTATGTTTCATCCGCCATGGCAACAGCATTTCAAGCCCACAACCCTTTGGAGAAGACAATGATGTTCGTTTCATTACAGCTTGAGACTGATCCGAGTAAATGTAAGGAAGCTTCGTTTTCGATATGTTGAGAGCCGATGAAGCGGCTAATGCTATAGCGTCGGGGAGAAACCGATCGATTATGAAACTCGGTGATGGACAATCACTGTGTTCTAAACTCATCGCTAAGTTGAAACCATCTAAATCACTATGTTCTATGGCTTCTGTTTTTTCAACAATGTCTATAGCTTCTGTTAGTGACAAAACTTCCACAGCATCGGAGAATACATCATACTTGTCGTTGTTGTAATCGTCCACGTCAGCATCGCACCCTTCATCGTGATAATCCCTAGTTGTTGCTTCTTTCGGTGGACGCCATCTACCTGGCGGAGGTTTAGGACGAGGCGTTTCGGCTTCATCAACGTTGTTACTTCTCTCCGAATCCTTTGGTTTTCCAGGAGCATGTTCCCAGCAGAACGGAATCCCGTTACTCGAATCTTTCCATGAAACTTCACGATCAATAACATGGCAACCGGCCGGTCGTCTCGTCGATAAGAGTGGCGCATTTAAATTCAACTTCCTAGGGCGTTTCCTTTCCATTTTGCTTCATTCAATCCTTCTCCCATATAGAGAGAAATATCCTTCTACAAGTGGAGGATTCATTAGAGTAGGTGGAGAAAGAAAAGATGATAAAATAAAATAGAGTAGTTGTATGAAATAATGATGAAGCAACTGAAACTATGGGGATCTCGTGTAGTGTATTAAAAACCGATATTTTCACTTTATAATGATCACAGGTTGGATTGAAAAAGTCCATTTCCTTTTTATGGTGAATTTTTTCATAAAGCCTGGAATCATCTAAAAACCATGTGGCACAACGTTAAACCATGGTGAATTTTAAGGGGAAAAATTCCAGGGACCAAAATGTAAAGCTCCAAAAACAATAAGAACAATTTTAAAGGTCTAAAAGAGTGCAAAGTCTCCAGACTGGATTGACTTCTGCAGTTTCATTTACATGCTTCTTTCTTGGCTGTAACAAGCATCAGTCACATGCCTGGATGATTTACATATATATTGGTCCAATCCTTAATACAGAAAATAAATATTTACAAGGTAACCATGTCCATTAATTTTTTTTCCCTTTTCTCCTTTTTTTTTCTATCACACCAAACACTAAGGTCCCATTTCGCCATGGCGGTGCTTCTGAATTTTCCGGGGACATATCCAAAAATAATGGTGCCACTTTTAAGGAAAAAGGGTGGCAAAAATCAGGTTGCCCGTGGCGGACGATGAAGAGAGGAAATGATTTATTGGGATCTGATTTTTCTCACTATTGCTCTTTGACCAGCTCGCGAACTTTATTATATAGCTCGAGAGTATCGGCGTGGTTGGGTTCAAGACATAGGGCTGCTTCACAGTCTCTAACAGTAGATGCATAATCACCCATCGAGTCATGGAAAGCAGCTCGAAGATGTAGTAGTTGCAGGTCTGGCTTGAAAGCTAGTGCTCTTGTGAGCTCCGCAATAGCTTCGTTTTCTTTGTGATCGTCCATTAGAACTGCAAAGGCAGAAACTTCATGTTCAGGACCGACTTTATAATAACAGAAATAACAGTAAAGAACAAATAACGAGCAATTATTGTACTCCGAACTTAAATTATATGCAACCGAGGTGAAGGAATTTACCTGCTGCTCTGTATCTGTATGGATATGTCCTCAAGGGATCTAATTGAGTAGCCATAGCGAGATCACTCTTTGCCATGTCCCGATCAGAATATTCTGAACGCTTCTCATAAGCAGAAGCGTTATTACGTGCCTTCTCTATCAGCTTTGTCATCTCATCATACGCAGCTTTACGTTGATTTTTGAGATGAAAAACACGTGCTAGACCCTGATGTGCTCGTGTATGCTTAATGTTCAGTGCATTCATGTAACAATCAGCAGCAAGATCTAATTTCTCACAATCTACATACACACTACCTAAATTATTCAGTGCCTGCAGTAAACCGGAATCACTCAGAACACGGAACCAATTAATCGTAATTATTTAACAAGTGTTAAAATTGGTCCAAAAATACTCACTTGTCCTTTCCGAAGTCCATCCGAAGGGCATCTAAGAGCATCCAGAAGAAGTTGGATAACATATGCCGAGGACTCTTGATCGAGACTTGTATCTGCTAAAGCATATGCTTTGAGGAAGAAAGCTTCAAATGATCTCCGGATGGAGATTGATTCCTCAGCTTTAGCTAGTGCTTCTTCGCAGTGGCCGGTGTCGTACAATATCCATCCTTCATAGACGAGCCTTTCATGATCCGAGGTAGAATGGTTTCTAGCCAACCGTAGACTACGCATTGCAGCCTTTTGGCAATTTAACCTACAGCATTCAGTACCAGCAAACACTTAGAAAGACATGTTATTCGACCGATGAAAGAGTTTGCCATATTACCTTAAAAGGAGGAGAGACTGTCTGAACCATAGAAGGCTCTTTCCGGGGTCATTAGCCAACATATGGTGTACAACAGCTAGGGAACCGAGATCGTCAACAGAAGACCACCGGTCATACAATTGCATCCAACAATCAGCCTGACTCCATTGCTGAACAAAAGGACGTAGGAGCTCGACCAAGTGGTCACCATGCATTTTTCCATGAAACATCATGTAATTTGGTTCTAAAGTCAAAAGTGCACGAACATCTCTGAGAGCTCTTTCATAATCCTCCATGGCAATCGAAATCCAAGCTCGTAACTCGAGGCAGTCAGGAGATACTTTGAAACTGATTATTTTACCGATTTCTGATATGGCTGCTCCAATCTTATTGGTCTCCAACAACAAAACAGCTCGATACTTGTACGGAAAACAAAGTGTCGGATCCAATTGCGTAGCCATTTCTAGATCCGACATCTTCTCCTTCCCATCACAATACAAAGAACGTTCTTGATGCATCCACCCGACCGGTTTATATTCCGAAATGAGTGAGTTAATCATCTTGTAAGCTGAATACTTGTGTCCACGCTTGCATTTGGTCCTTGCTATACCCACTTTCGAATATATATGACCAGACTCGTAAGCTTCCTCGAACCAACTTTGAGCATCTTTGTACTCTTTTCTCTCATACATCGCAACACCTAACTGGTGATACGCAAGTTGTTTTTGCCAACTTTCCGTTGCACAATCTGCCAACCTCTCGAGAAGCATCACGGTAGTGTTAGCTTTCATGTCTTCCTCCATTGCAATTTGGCTCAAGAAGAAATATAACAAAAAGGAAGCATGCCCCACTAGAGCCAATCGTTCCTTTGCTTCTGGACTACAAAAATATTTCATCACATTAGGACTATGCATCGAGTTTGGGAGTTCCCTTAAAAAAACCTGCAAGCAAGCTGCCACAAGAAGATACGCGTTTTCCTCCAATCCATACTCGATTAACAATAGTGCATTCTCCACATCATTTACCAAAGATGCTAAATAAGAATCACAGGCCAACTTCAAATCGTCACAACAAAACCTATTCGAGAAAGTAAGAAGCTCCAAAATGATTCGTGGATCAAAAGAATCTACTCTTCTGATCCTACTATACAATTCAGCAGCTTTCATACACTCTATTGAAATACCATTCTGGGTAAAGTTTATCTTCTCTTTTCTAGATTCCCTGAAACCACCATACAGCATTGTCCTAAAAGGTGTTGATAATGAAGCAATACAATACCGTATACACCTAATCTCGTTATCTCCGATACAAAATGACATATCCCTATATTCATCCGAAGTAGAACATTCCACGTCCTCAATCGAATAATCATCCACACTTTCACCTTGAGGATTCTTAGAACAAACACAAGGATCATAAATAAATTCCGGGTTGTAACCAGGTACCAAAGTAGCCTTAGGGCACTCAATGTTTCTTCCGCAACAATTCATTGAATTTGTGCCTCTAAGCTCATCTTCCCTCCTCTCATACCTCAACCAAGCTGCTAACACAACCTTGGAATGAACATCGACGGTATGCTGCCTGGCGGCTCGAAGGGTCCGCCGGAACAGCTTCGGATCAGACAAGCCCTTAAAAATTGCACATTGCTCCAAATACATTCCAGTTTTTTCAAACTGAGGACAATTCTCAATCCTACGGTACAAATCAGCTAGTGTTCCAATGAAATCAACGAATTTCAAGCATGATTCAATTTGGGGTTCAAGGAGATCGGAGACGGGTAGACCATAAGGAAGCAGGGTTTCATTTACATAAGCAAGGGGCACATTAGAAGACTGGTAATTGTGCATCGATATAGGCCGAGCCGGATTAACACTAAGATGGTCTTGAAGTTGATGATAAAGTTTATCACCGACATCTCCACCACCGCCACCGGTGGTGTGAAGAGCATAAACTTGTGCGCCTTTACATCTATCTAAAACCTTTAAACTACGCATTGTGGTAAATTTATTACGCTGCATCTTTTTCAAGATCAAAAGGAAGAATTCTCTAATGGTATAACAACAACAACAACAACAAAAATTCAACCAGGTCCCAGAAAACGACACAAAAATCGAAGATCTAGAAATACAAACGAAATGGGTGTACAAAAAAATATGAACAAGAAATCAAATTTACCTGGCAACACAATGGTAAACGCAAGCTCAATTGGGTATTAACAAAGAAAGTTCTTTTCTTTCCCTGGGTTTTTTTTTCTAAAAAGAGAAAAAAAAAAAGAAAGAAGGAGATTTCTAAATGAGAAAATAATCAGCTAGCGGTCAACCCGAAGCTGTTGTTGTTGTTTTTTTTTTTTTTTTGAGAACTGGAGGGTGGCTGTCTTGAAACGGCCACTCTCTCTTTTTCTCTTTCTCTCTATGTCTACCTGTTTTTTTTTTCCCCCTTTTGATGAAATTTTAATTTTCTCTGTCTTCGAATCACCCCCTATATTTGATAATTCAATTTTTCTTTTTTTGGGTTTTCTCTGTTTTCTCCAAATTTGATGGGAGCTGTATTTGTTATTATCTTTTATCTTTTAATAATTTATTTATTTTAACTGTGTTTTGATTTTTTCATGTTTTGTCTGGTCAAAGATTAGAAGTTAAAAACATGAAACCAACTATGTCCGAAACAGGGGATTATTGAATGTTACTAATTGTGCTCTGTGTGGAAGAGGAGAACCGCTAAAGTTGCGCCCTACCTGTCTTTCTTTCACGCCATCTCTGCTATAATCTTTCCTTCATTAATTTTTAAAACTCCTATTTTATATTTTTTTAATTTTTAATTTTTATTTCAATCCCGTCATTTTTCATGCTCCGCATCTCTCGCAAATCGCAATCCACCTCCTCCCCCACTCATCTTTAAACGCGTGAATTATTGAATACAACGGTCTATTTTCCACCCAGTCCATGTAATATTTGGAATTTTACAATTTAGTCCTTACTTTTCTTCCCCCCCCCCGGGAATTAGTATGATTGATTATATTTCATCTAAGGTCACTTGAAAAACCACCCAAAAATATTTTAATCTTAGAAGGAACTGCATTATTACACAATCTTTAGAGAAGAAAATTCTTAAATTTGCTAGGTGCATTAAGCTTCCAAATTTCTTTCCAAGTATCATTGAAAGAATTTAGAAATAGCTCCACAATGATCAACCTCGACTTTTGTTTATATGTTTTTAAGCTACAAAGAAAAGTCCGAGAATTTGCAGTTTTCATTGTCAGCTGCCGGTGTTGGTAATGTAAAGGGTTGGTGTTATTGGATATTTCCCACATTGGTTAAGTACAAGTTATCAAGAGAATTTTTATATCACTTTACTTCTTCCTCTCATTAAGTAATAGGCTTAGGCCTAATAAGAAGGTTTCTCTTGAAATTATTCCTTTTGGATCAGAGCAATGAGTGATATATTCAATTCTCGAAGAATGTTTCTAGAGTTAATTTAAGGATTTTATTCTCTCTACTTTTTTTATTCAAAATTTAAAATTAAATCATTAAAACTAATAATTGATTGTTATTAGATTTAAATATTAGACTATAAATTTTATATCAAACAAATGGAGGGGCTAAATACTTGGAATTAAAAGCAAATGAATTAAATTTAAAAGATTGAAGAGTAGAGGGACTGGGGCATAATTAAACCTATAATGATTAAAACATTTTCCCAATACCCGCACTTTAGTGTGAAGAGTGAAACTGAAATGCTAGAAAGGCGCGTAAAAATAGGAAATGAGAAAAGTGATGTGCGTGATGGACGATAATAGATAGCAAAGCAATTATAATTTAGGTAGGCCAAGCGTTCCAGATCCCATTTAAGGCCCAACATACTCTTCCTATCGGCACCCTCTGTGGGTCCAAATTTATCATCAAATTTAAGCTCAATGTTAATTATATTAAAATATAAGTTCGTTTTCATGTCTGTTTTATGATTAATGTTTAAGGTTTGAGTTTGTTTCTCTTAATAATATTGTCTCCAAAGCTTCAATTTGTGTTCTCTTTATGAGAATGTTATATGTCTTATCACTATACCCAACTTTTTTTGACGAATTCAACTCATTTTTAATTATTTGTTCAAGTTGTTTCGTCTTTAGCTATTTAGAGGGCACAATGAAACCTTCTAGCTTAGACTGTCTGCTTGCCTGCTTGGATCCTCATATTGGACAGCTATATATATATATATATATATGCTCTATATTTAAATTATTTGGCAGAAAAATTAGAACCAAAAACAGCAGACATAATAATAATGATAAACATTGGCAATTACAGTACTGTAATAACGATTGTTGATCATAGTTTCAGCTGCTCCTGTTAGATACAGAACGCGAAGATTTGTACAAAGTACGAGTAAATAACATGCAATGGTCAAATTAGAGTTTTGGTCCTTCTAAGATATAATCAATTTATTTTATTTTTATATAATTTGCATCGATTAACCCGAATAACTTTTAAAATTTTAATCAAATTTAATAAATATAAAATAAAATTAAGAGGTGGTGCTTAAGGGAAATGAAATGGATGGGGTTATGAATGTGTCAAAGAAAAGGAATGACCAAGTATACTTAGTGACAGTTCAATGCCGGCAGAAATGGATGCATATCCTAAATTATAAAATATTAAAATGAAGATCAAACTAAGATGCAATTCATTAATTCCACAGGAGACAACTAAATATTGGGCATTTGTCAAGGATAAACATAAATAAAGTCATGCACATGTTGCCAGGAAATCCTACTTTGTTCTTCTTGGAAGCCACATTCTTATCTATAGATATATGCCAAAATAATTATTTTTAAGAATTTCTTTCAATAAACTTTAATCTAAATATAATTGTATTTTTTAATTATTAACTTTGATTTGATACGATGCTTAGGAGGATAATGTATTTTAGCATATTCGAACTCACGTTCTCTTGTACTGACAACAATGTTAATGCTAATCGAGTTAAGACTCAATCAGCATATGTAAAATTTCTCTTGAGTTGTTTTAGGGAAATAAATAAAAAAAAGTTCTTAAGAGCATTGGCATAAGCATTGTTGTCAATGTAGGAGGACGTGGATTCGAGTGCGTTGAAGCTTATTATCTTCTTATTTATGGGTTAGGGAGGGGTTGTGGGTAATTTTAGGCATCGTATAAAAAAGAGCCGTATAAATTAAAATATAAAAATTAAACTAAGAATAAATATGGTTGTCAACCCAATCAAGAAAAAGTGGGCTATAAAATGATGGATTAAAGCCCACTTAATTAAATTTGAACTCTGCCATCTAAGTAGCCATATTTTCAATTTTAAAGGTCCTTGTCAATAGACTACTTGAGCTTTAAGAGGCCCATCTATATGGTATTTACAAATTACTTATCTATTGGTAAAAATATCACGGAGGACTTTGTGTTAAGATTTTTATCTATTTTTACTATTAAAAATTTATCCCTGTATGTCAGTAAGAAGTGCATATAGCACACCACGTGTAATTGTTTGGTTATTCCGTCAGCCATGCCTGTTTTTAACAGTAGAAATGGATAAAAATTTTAACAAAAACGATCAGTTTGCTCTTTAATTTATCGTGTAAGGACTAATTTACTTATTTTTTAAATAAAAAATAAAATACAATCTATCTCCTAATCTACCATGAGAGTATATTTGATGCATTTTTATTTACATCTCAACTTTGGACAACCCGTTTTCTCTACTTTGATAAAAAAAAAGGGATAAATATCAAAATTATACTTGAACTTTGATACAATTTGTAATATTATACATCAAGTTTAATTAATTTGGTGCATTTGTATACATCAAATTTTAATTTTGGTTCAATTTTCACATTTCACTAACCCCATTACCTACGTGGCACAATTTATTAGGTTAAAAAACAAACAAATAAATTGAAATTATTTCCAGTTAGATTAAACAAAAATAAATTTCCCGGAGGAAATAAGAAACCCTTTTCGCAAGTGTATTTATCTTTTTTTAATTTAGGTGGAAATAATTTAATTTATTTGTTTATTTTTTAACTTAATAAAATGCCATGTTAACACTTTACACATGATTTAATGGAAAATTGTGTCACATAGATAATAATGTTAGCAAAAAGTGAAATTAATCAAATTAAAATTAAAGTTGATGTATGACATTTCAAATTGCATCAGAATTTATATATAATTTTGATGTTTATTCAAAAAAAAACTATTTCCATTTTATTTTAAATCTTGGAATGGAAAATTGTGAGTGTATCTACTTCTTTCACAGTTAACATTCAATTCAAAATTAAATTTATTTTAGGAGTTTTTAGCGGTTGTATGAATAGATAGGTGGATGGGATCAGGAATTTTTCGGGGTATTAGTCCAGTGAGAGGTACAAAATCGGTTAATGTGCGAATTAATATGGACTATGTGAATCAATTTTTTTAATTTTTAAAATTTTAATAATTTATTTGCTTTGAACTGATCGGACCGCGAATAGATAATTTGACTAGTTTAACCACCAACCTGATTTCAAAAACATTGGTTTCTAGTACAAATATTTTTTAATAATTACATTTGAAATAATAACTTGAACGGCAAAAATTAAAAATTTATTTACATCTATAGATCAAAGTGTTGATGGGTTGTATCGAACAATAATCCGATTCTAAAAAAATTGTCAAATTTGGGTCATCCCAACTTGCTCAAATGACCAAATTTACCATTTAAAAAACAAAATATTAATCAACATCAATACATTTTTATATTAATATTATTTAATTTAAGTAGAGATAAATTGAATTAACACAATATCAAAATACATCACCTAAACTCGATATTGGGACATATAAACTAATGAAGGTTTTGAATGAGGGCATGCAATTGAGAATTGACCTTGGTGAAAATTAAGATTATTTGCCTATATATATTGGTCAAATTGTTTGCTTATGTATAATATGAACCTCATAATAATAATATTTGTCGTTGTCAGACCTAAATTTATAATATTATGGGCAAATTTTCACACCATATTGGGTCGTACTTGTCCATGGGAAGTTCTACCTAATATGCTATTAAATGTAAACATTTAGGTCATTAGGTGCCCTACTTATATACGAGTCAAATATCTTTCCCAATTCCACATTCCACCTATATATTCCCCTTCAAACTATTATTATTTTAAATATTCTTGTGCTACCATGAGATAAACATGCTATAGTAATAAAGGAGGATGGGAATAACATTCCACCACCTAATTAAAATATTTTATTAATTCTAGATTGACTCTGAATTCGATTGGTATGGGTGTTGATGTCAATACGGGAGGACGTGGGTTCGAGTGCACCGAAGCGCGTTATCCTCCTATTCATAGGTTGGAGATGGGTTATGGATAGTTCTATGTATTGTGTCAAAAAGAATAGATATAATGAGATTGTTCACTCGTCTTTAATTCAAAAATCTGAATTTAACTAAGATAATAAGGTCGATTGAGTTTTAGCTCGATTGACATCGATATTGTTGTCAGTGCAGGAGGACGTGAGTTCGAATGTATTGAAACGCATTATCCTCCTATTTAAAGGTTGAGAATGAGACATTATATATAAAAAAGATAGATATGATAATAACATATAATAAAATTAATATTTAAAAAAAAAACTAAAATAATAATAACATCATTCTAAACAATAAATCATAGAAAAGTGAAAATACAAAACATTCGAACGTTTCTTTCTTAAATGAAATGAATAGTTCAATCACTCTCTCGATAATCCCAAAAGTAAATTGCTTATAACGTGTAAAAAATATCTGGGATGATTTTTATTTTTATCACTTTAAATTGTAGATATTCCCTATTTGATAAATTATTAAAAAATGAATTGAAAAATAATATTTTCAATGTTTTTGTTAAACACGTTAACTAACCCACAATGAAAACTAGTAGATAGAATTTTTTATCTGCAAAAAAAAATGTGTAAAATGATACGTAGATTGGGACCTACCTATCATTTAATAGAGAATATGTTCCATTTTTTATTTTTTTAATATTATATTATCATTTATCAAATATTCTAATCATATTTAATATTTAATTTTAAATAATATACCGAACATATTTTATTTCTTAAATTTTAAACACTTGATTTTTTAATTTGTCAAATTGAGCCCTAGTTAATGTGACTTACTCGGAAGGGAGGATTAGGAAAATTCTATTGATTGCAGCTTTCTCCAGACCTCCAGAAAAAAGCATGAAAAAAAAAGCTTGGATGGTACGATTCCTCCGTCATCCCATGTAGTTCTTAATCCATGAAGATACATTGTTAGGTACTCCATTTTATTTTCCCGTTGAAGCATGAGACACTAAACTTACTATTTAACATTTTGATTTAAAAAAAAAATTACAAATGACATAACCCAATCTCTATTGTTACACATCACATATGAAAGTGCCCAAAACTTTCCAAATTAAAAGAATCACCCTTATCGTATGAAACTGTGATTCCACGTCATCATTATACACATAAAATAACGCCTCCTATTAAAAGGGATAGAGATAACGTGGAATCACAACTTCATACAATCCTTTCCCCTATCCATTATACACATAATTAAAAGCATTCATGAACCTTTTATGTAAAAACCCAATTAATGAAACTAATAGATGAGACTAAAAAATGGATTTGATAGGTGGAATAAAATTTTGATTCCATGACCATGATAGTTTCTAATGTTTGACAAAAACCCAATATAATAATTTGGAAATAGTTTCCAAATATTCTTTAAAATATTATTCTAATAATAAAATCAAAGACCATTAATATATATATATAAGTAGAGGAACAGTATATATAGGTAAGATGTTACATTATGTAGGATCCACAGATTATGTGTATAAAAATGAGACAATTAATATTCCTTTTGACGATACTCATAAAATTTTTTCCCCAACTAAGCATACGTATTGATGTGAAAAGGCTACTTTAATGATATATATTGTAAGAAATTTGACATACTATATGAAGCCAAAACACCCCCACCCAGAAATATATTATTAATCCGAATGCCCAAAGAATATGTACATATCGAGGGCCCATTGCCATGCCAAGGCCATGAGGCATGAGCTTGATGCAATGAATCGAGTTCATGACTTTCTTGGAAACCAACGTCAGTGTTTATATATATATATATATATACAAATTTTCTTTTCTTATTTGGTTTAAATTATACAATTTATATTTTCATGCATTGATAATAAATTAAAGAATACAACTTAATTTAAGAATTTTTTTAATGTTAATTTTATTATAGATTTTTATTACATCCGCTAAGATATATAGAACTACGTACCTATATATACTCCCTCTTCAACCCTTGAATAGGAGGATAATATGTTTCAGAACACTTAGACACACGTTCTCCTGTATTTAGGGGCGAGTATTCGATCGAGTCGAGTCGAATTGAGTAAAAAAATTCCGAGTTAGTCGAGTTGACGAATCCTATTTTAGCAACCGAACTCAATTTGAATTTTTTTGAATTGAGTCGAATCAAGTCAAAAAATTTCGAGTCGAGTTTTATACTCAATGTTTCGTTTACATGGACTGATTATTTTACTAGTAGACGAAGTACAAGCTTTTAGATTAATTTTGAGTAAGACTAATGGGTAAACATTTATCAAAACAACATAGTTTTACCTTTTAACTTGATGATTTTGACTTTTAACTTTAGAAAATGCATAAATTTATCAAAACAATGTGGTTTTGTCTTTTTTTATTTATTTGGATTTTCGGATAACTCGAATTAGGGGTGAGCCTTCGATTGAATCGAGTGAAATCGTTTAAGTTAAATTAGAAAAACTAATAATGTTAAATTAAAATCTTGTACAATATAACTATTTCCATGTTAGAACACAAAAAATTGAAACAATATATATTTGAAAACTTTTTTAAAGCAAAATAAAAAAAAATAAGATATTTTAATATGATAAACTTGAACCATTAATCACTTATTTAGATTCCAAAATTATTATTTTATTAAATTTTATTATATTTTTTAGATTTTTTAAATAATTATAATTTTTAGAATTTCTATAAATATTTAAAAATTATTTTCAGAATTACTTTTATATTTTTGTAATTTTTGTTAAGAGAGAGTCTAATTTGCTCATTTTCAAAATTGAGAAGGACCAAAACGGTATTCATACTAATATGTTCTAGTTATTCAAATTGTAAAAATTTAACTCAAAATTCGAAATTTCTTATTCGAGTTGACTCGAATAATTCGAATAACTCGATTCGACTAACTCAAAATTTGAATTTTTTTCGAATCAAATCGAATTTTACTCACCCCTACTTGTACTAATAACCCCTACTTGTACTAATAATTAGTGGCGAAACTAGGGAGCTGACAGGGTCCCGACCCCCTCTAAAATGAAAAAAAATTCATATGACCCCTTTAAAGTTTTTAAAATTTTAAATTAATAAAGGTAAAATTGCACTTTGACCTCTCCTAAAAATATAAAAATTTGATTTAATCCTTTAAAAATTATAAAGATATAGTCTATTAAAATAGTGAAATTGCATCTTTTCTATCGTAAAAATTACAATTTAATTTCAGCCTCCCTAAAAATTTTTTCTAATTTTATCTAATCGAATTAAGACTCAATCGACTTATTTTTAGAATTTTTAAATAAATTAAACCTAATGCAATGAATTAGGATGGATGGATGAAAATCTAATTGATCAATTATATATAGAGAGAGAATAGAGTTAGATGATAAAAAGGACAAACATCCTCGTTTTCAAATGATGGCAGATCCGCATTAATAGGTTCACGTATTTTCATGCAAATTTAAACTATATATTTATAAAACAAACAATACTGGAAGAATGAGAGAATTAAAATATGCACAAACGATACGATAGAGAGCATAAAAAGTACAATCCATGCTTGACGTTTGCTGCACCACTCTTTTTCTTTTTCTTAATAAAATTTCATCCTTACCATAACATAAATTACTCCTATAATCTTTGTAGAATGGGATATACGTTAACTTGATTATGCTTCGGTCCGTCTCTCAGACTCGAAGATTTATTTAAAAAATGAAAGACTTTATATAAAAAATATAATCTAGACTGGACTTAAACTAAATTATAAACCCATTTTTTAGATCAGATCTGAATATAAAAAACGGACTTAAAATTATATATTGACTCGACCCAAATTCGATTATTCAAAAACGAAATAACTACCTGTAATAATGTATTTATATATATATATATCTGAATAATTTGCAGTTAATAAACGTAAAAATTATATTAAATAAAATTAAGGCATCACGGGGCCTCTTGCAACTTGGCAAATTACCACTAAAAAAGGAATACAACCTGCACAGAAACTGTTGTTTAGAACTTCTTCAGTAGCTACCTCGATTCTGTTGGACAATCCGACACCGTTTCTAAGAAAATGAAATTTTTATTAATTTACTAGCTACCAAATTTTATAGAAGGTTATGTATTATTGAGTTAGCTACATTCTCATTGACTGACCTCACCTTTAAAGGGATCGAAGATAGAGTGCCATTTTGACAAATAATATATTAGCAACATGATAATATTGAAAATAAAAACAAAGCAATTATATCAACTACTTGACAGTAGGAATCTAATGGCTGAAGCTACTGTAACACTACACCAAATATCAATGTATATCAACCTTATATGTTGGCTTGATGGTCAGGATGTCTACTGTCCTAAATATAGTCTGGGTTCGAATTGTGTTAATCGCATTGTTTGTCGAAATTAACTTGAACCAAAATACCGATTAAATAAGTTCCCAAAAATGAAGGGAAATTAATAATTTGTTTCAAAATGGGAAAGTAAGGCAAGATCCCTGTGAATGATGGGAAATGCACAATAATACATCGACCCTATTCTATTTTCCACTAAGTATATATGCTATAGAGGTCCATGTCTGTAACACGTGGGAGGAATGAAAAAGCTCTTCCCCCTAACTGTTATATCTACTTTCTCATTCAAGGCAACTACATGCCTAGCTAGCTAACTTCTCTTCTTTTTTTTTTTCATTCTTTTTTATTTAAAATGATCAAAATGAATTAAGTAGAAATATTGCTTTATTCTCTAAATCTTTCGACTTAAGTGTTGTCATTTCATGGTATTCTAAATCACTCCCTCGACGTCCTTGGAGATATGGAGAAACTTTCAAAGTTATTGATCATTATATTACTTTGATTCTTGATGTCAAAATTACTCTTTGTCTTGCTGAAAGCAAATAGTTGGATGGATTCTCTGGTTAAGACAGACAGATAGAAATACTATGTTTATGGTCTAGGATTGACTGTTATTATGATGTATTGTTGTAATTGCAAACATGGTTATGTCTGTTTTATTTTTAATAAATTTTCTTTGATTGACCAACAAAAATTGAAATGATTCAAACTTGAATCTAAATCCATAATTTATCGATTTGAAAAACTCAAGCCTCAAAGTTGAATAACATAAACTTGAGATGATCGGAACTTGAAATCATGGAAACCCAAAATAGAAAGGTTCAATGTTTTTTTTTTTTTATATTATGTATGCAAATAACCCCTAGGATTTGCAACAGAAAAATAATCTGCAAACCCTATTGCTAGACATGGAATTGGATGGAATATTGTATGGTTTTAAGCCCTATCTTCTTCTTATTCAGTAAGAGCATTAGTATAAAAAACCAAAAATTTCCCCTTGTTGGATGCTATGCTTTGTGCATGCTGGAATGGTCCTCCCCTTGATTTTAGAAACAAAGGGTGATGAAGGTGAGGGGGTGTGAATGAAAGTGAGGAGCAGAGCCCGTGATTCCCGTTGGAAAGGCAATTTGATAATCATGTTTCTGAGTTAGGGTCTGCATCAGCTACAGCTTAGCATCACATTCACATGAGCTCTCTCTCACACATGCATCAAAGAGAGAGAGAGACTCACTGTACTGACCCATCAATCCTCTTCCCTCAACGTGACTCACTGCTCATTTCCTTTTCTTTCCTTTCCTTCTTATATTTAATATCCATTCCTCCCAACTGCTCTATCTCCATTGCAAGTTCATAATCTCAGCTGCAATTTGCAGCTGTTTCACAAACTACAATGTTTTTCTAGCTTTGTTTATATGTAGGTCAAATTACGGCTTTCATCCCTCTACTAGGCTCAAATTGGATATTTAGTACTAACATTTTAATTTGACATAATTTAGTTTATCTACTTTCATACCATTAATTAGTTTAAATGGTCCCCAAAACTAATTAATGAGGTTATAAAAAAAAGGTAGAGGGACTAACAAGTGTTTGGAAGAAGTAGGAGTGAACTTATTTTCTAAGCGTTTGAATTAAACCCGAACAAGACTAGGTTCAGATCTTATAATATAGATGAGAACACCTATAGTTATAAGAAAAAAAAGTAGAGGATTAAGTTATCTCAAACAAAAGTAAAATGATTAAATTTCAAATTTAAGTACAATAGAAGGATCTAAACTAGAATTATTTGACCATATATACGCCACGACTTCCATTGTTGTCTAATTTTCACCTATAAATATTGGGGGTAATAATAAAATACATTACGTTTCTAAATGAACTCGAATCTTAAAAGACCACAAATTTTAAAAATATTAATATTTATAATCAGTAAAACTGATATAAAATATACATTAAGTTGAAACCTTCATGCATGTGACAAATCAAATAAGCATAATAACTTCAGAACTCCAAGAATAAGCTCAATTCATCAACAAAAAATCCTTAGAAAACTATTGCCAATGTTAACAGTTTAGGGTCCAAAAATTACCTGGCCATGGAAATACTGTAAAAGCTCACAAACAGCCAAAAATATTGAGTACAATATTGCATTTACCTAAGCTTATATAAGGAATTTCTCGAAATATTATTAAGTAATTTGTCGACTCTTGGAACTGTTATATACCAATTCTCAGTCATCATGGAATAATTAAGTATAAAATAAAGTAAAAATGAGTTTTTTCTTTGGATATATTTCAACCTGACGGCCATCAGTAACACAAAAGTTTTATTTTTTCATTTTAGCCAACTGACAAAAATAATAACAACAAAAGTCCACTTTGAAGTAAGAGTTCAAATTTACATTCCGACAAAACAAGTTCAAAATTTATGTAAGAAAAGTTTGTGGTAATTTTCTTAAAATAGTAAGATATGTGTATCTCTATTATATCTTTTTGCTTATCGTGCCAAATTACAAAAAATTACCTGTCAACCTTAATTAATTAATTCCTTGTAGTGGTAATATTTTTTTAATTTCTATGTAGTGTACATAAGTTAAATCATGGAAGAAATCACATGACTGGAATATATATATATATATTTATGAATATAGATGGTGTATACTTCAATGCGTGACTTACATGCATGCATAGCATGGCATGGATGGTATAAGATGTTGATGATATATACATATAAGGATATGAAGAAATATTATTGTTTACTTGTCCCAATCCCAAGAGAGAGAAGAAAAAAAAACACACAGGTTTGTCTGTCTTCCCTGTCAAGATCTAGGGTTTCTCATATCATCCTCTTTGTTTCAATAACCAGTTATAGCTTTGCTTAATGCTTAGGCCTTAGGGTCTATGCTTTCTCTATGTGTTACCATAAGAGAAAACAAAATTAATAAGCTTATTTTGATTAACCAATATGCTAGGACTTCATTTTTAAGCCCTCCATGTTCATAATTTGTCTCTTTTATATTGAAGATTAAGAAGGGAACTAGCCAGCTTAGCTTGTAATGATGGAAGAGAACAGCGGCACCGGATGTTCGAAGACAGTGAAAGCCGAGACTGAGAGTGAAGAAAATGAAGGTGAAAGTAGGCCTAAGAATGGAGGAAGCTCAAGTAACAGCACGGTGGAAGAGAACGAGAAGAAGCCGTCGGTAAGGCCTTATGTTAGATCCAAGTTGCCGAGGCTACGGTGGACACCCGATCTTCACCTTCGTTTCGTTCACGCCGTAGAAAGACTCGGTGGCCAAGACAGTGAGTTAACTCCGTTCTTCATCTTCTCTTATTTTTGGTGTTTAATTTTAACAAAGAAAACATTATTTGGTAATTCAGGAGCTACCCCAAAGTTGGTTCTTCAACTTATGAATATTAAAGGACTTAGCATCGCTCATGTCAAGAGCCATCTACAGGTTCTTTCTTGGACCTTAACATATAATGAAAAATCATCTAATTTTTGTTCCTAACAATATGTTTTTCAATCAGATGTATAGAAGCAAGAAGATTGATGATTCAGGCCAAGGTATATATATGTATATGTATATGTATATGTATATGTATAGTTCAACTTTTTTTAGGGTTCATTTCATGGTGGTGGTGGTCCCTAATCCTTAATAAAGCTATCTATTTCCATGGCAGTCATAAGCGATCATAGGCATCTTGTGGAAAGTGGAGATCGAAATATTTATAACCTCAGCCAACTTCCCATGCTGCAAGGATATAGTAATCTTCTTCATCATCATCATCATCATCATCATCATCATCATCATCAAGGTGACAGTTCTAGTAGTTTTTACAGGTACCAAATTCACCAATCAATATTCAATCTTTCACATCTCCATCGTGAATGTACGTAAACATGGGATTAACGCAAAATTTCACTTCTTTCCAAGATATGGAGACGCTTCCTGGGGTAACCGCGAGTACTCAATGAGCCGTCCGTATACAAGCACAAGTTTCATCAATGAATCAAGACCGGGGTTGCATCGAACGGTGACGGAGAAGATCTTCAGCAGTAATTGGGCCAGTTACGATTTCAAGTGTAACCAAGTGCAACCAAGATTAGGCCCAATTGAGACAAGTTCCATGAGCCAAAATACTAGTTTAAGCATTCATAATAGCAATTTGATTAGCCAAGACTTGAAATCAACGAAAAGAAAGACTTTTGATTGCGACCTCGATTTAGATCTATCGCTACGTATAACTGCAAAGGAAGATAAGCAGCAAAATTCCGAGCAAGACGATGTAGTGAGTGAGTTATCTCTATCATTATATTCACCATCATCATCATCATCAAAGCTTAGTAGATTGAAAAGTGAAGAAGATCATTGTACTAAGAAGAATGCGAGAAGGGTAAGTACTCTAGATCTGACTATATGAATGGGACAATTCTAAGTGAGATCTTGAGGTACTTATCCAATAGGAAAGGTTATTTTTTTTTCTCATTGTCCTGAACTAATATTACACCAATTGATAATAGCCCTTTTTCTTAATGTCTTATCGTTTCTTTCTCCAATAAATTTGAATTTAGAACTATGTCCAAATAAGACAGGCTGCAATTCCAGCTTCATACTTTGGTTTCTTCTTGGTGGTGATGGATTGGACCTACAAGTTGATATTGGATAATATTTCGGATTTGGACATGCTTACAAGACAAAGCTTTAGAAGAGACGTCGGAGCTTGTGTTCTAGGGTACACTTCGATGCTTAAATCAACAAAAAGATTGATGATAGTAACAAAATAATAAAATGAGAGTCATATTTTAGTATTTACACCCAACGTTCAGGCTGTTTAGAAGGTGTATGGTCGTTGGTTGCTTGTAGGTGCACCGTTTGCTGAGTGTATGGTCTTGCAACCTCGTTTACTCAAGTCTTTCTAGAGAAGCTTACTGACTATTAACAACTACTTGTTATGCCAGATGACTTAGCGTCTTGGCTGACAATCGAATGAATTGGTTGCTTAGGGTTTCGTGAGTTTTAAACTTTCTTTGAGTCTAAGGACGGCGCCAAGGGGTAGGCAGGGCCCTGGCCCTCTAAAATTGCTAAGAAAACGAAAACGCTTCCATGTCTTGTTGTGGGACAAGAAATTGGGGCAAAAGGGACCTATGTGATTCATTGTTTGCTGTCTCAAAAATGGTTCAGGAAGTTGTTCATTCATATTTTGATCCATCCAAGATATTAAGAAAAAAGAAGAAGTAACTACAGCACATATACTAGAAAAGGAGCCTTCATTTCATTAATATGATAACTTAAACAGAAATACTGATGGTTCAAGAACTAGCTTGAATACAAACTATTATCTGAAAATAAAATTGAAAAGTCCAGCTAACTGGAAAAAACACTTTGGAAATTGAAAACGAAAACATAGCAAACAGGCTGGCTCCTTTTAAATATTGGATCTTGAAATCCAAATATTTCTAAATGCCTTCTTGGATCAGGAGATTAGTGAAGGATAACAAGTCCCTCTCCTCCTTCAGTGCTTTATATTCAGCTGCAAAAACCAGAAAGTATAGGTTTAGCTTACTCATTTGCTAATATTTAATTTTTTTAAAAAAAGAAAAAGAAAAAAACCATTGCTGCTTCACCATCTTGCTTTTCCAGTAGTTTGTCATAAAATTCAATTCTCTGTTTCAGTTCAGCATTCTCTTTCAGCAACATCATGCGTTTCTTTCGTTCAGAAGTCACTCGTGGAGATACCAACGACACAGTGGCCTGCAAATATACAAGATTATTGGACCGAACTAAAGAGAAGAAACATTAATAAATAGTTTACTTTCAATAAGTGAATTCAATAACCTCTAGGAACTCAGCTTTTTTTTCCAGTTTGTCTACGTACTCAACCCGGCGCAGCCGGGATTTCTGAGCGGAAGCTCTATTGGCAATCAGGCTAAAGCACAAGTAAAAAGAAATGATTGTTAGAAGAAAATATTAAATGTAGTTTAATATGATAACAAAATACTGAATGCAAGTGCAACCGTTTCAGCTTCTTGGGGTCCATGTGCGAAGCCGATGATGAACCGGCTGCTCCGCCGAGCAAGCGCCCTTGTGCACTAGAGCTTGGTGCGAGCCAATTAGGTTCTTTCACAAAGGCAAGAGAATCACTTGCTGATCTCTTGTGCAATGAGACCCTACGGGGCTGAATGGACTCTAAAGGCAAAGTTAGGTCCTCATTTTCAGCATTGGGATTCAGCATTTGGTTATCAGCAGCATTTGGGGAGGTTTCATTCTTTGGATCCATTGTTGTTGTGTTCCTTGAGCAATAAGCAACCTGAAAAAGCAAAAGCTACAGTAATATCTCATCATTTAGCTTAAAAAAACAAAGTTAAAAACCACAAAATTTGAAAGAAATAACCAGGCAGAATGCCCTAGTACTGTTTCTTAGACTTACGTTCTAAGACTGCTGGTGTGGTCTTTGTTCCACAGACGTGGGTTTATATTGAGGTGAAATTCTCTATAACTGGTAATAAATTCCAAAAATAGTTAAATCATTAATATATGGCAAGTTTATATGTAACAAAGAAATATACATATAAAATAATTTAGATGTGATGCGCTGATTGTGTATAATTCTATTCACGGTTAGTGAATTAGAATATATATGTCTATTTAAAAATAACATACAATAAATAATAAAACGTAAAGTTTGAAAATAATAATCACAACACAAATGCGATGTGCAAGAAATTAAAATAAAAAAATATTAGTTTAAGTTGGAAGTAAAAGAAAATTGAAATACATAAATATATCAAATTAACAGGATCATACATTGCCATTGTATCAAATACTAACCCGTGTATTAGCGAAAATCTATCTGTAATTATGTTTTGGTAAGGACAAAGTTTGTTATTTTATAAAATCTTATGCCACGTTAGCTTTTACTAAAAACGTCTCATTGTTTTAATTGTAAACCTAAAATTGAAAAACGAAATTATTACTTACAGCGCATTATGCGTTATAATTTCATTTTTTTTGGATTCTTTCCGGAAAATTTAAATCCAATTATTCGTATAATTTAGTATTTAAATTTAACACTTTTTATAATATGGTCATGTGTTATTTTTTGGTCAAATGTGGTCTTATATTTGATAAAAGCTATACATTTTGGACCTTGAAGATAACGGTGTTAATTTTTAATGTTTAATTCGGGTTTTGGAGTTGATTTGATGAAAATTCATAATTAGAAATTAATTTTCATCAAATTAACCCTAAAACTCGAAGTAAATCGCATCATTGAATTTTATTTGATAAATTGAATGCAGAATTAAACGAGTCCACAATTAATAATAAATTTATTTTGTTAACAAAATCATGAAAAATTCAAACTTAATAATATTAGCAATTACCTTTCATCATATCAACCAAAAACCCAAATTAAACACTAAAAAGTTAACGTCGTTACCTTTGACTACCAAAATATAATTTTTTTTGTCAAATATTGGTACTAAATTGAACAAAAAACAACACAAGTACTACATTAGAAAAATGTGTCAAGCTTTGATTGATTGGTCTTGATTTTAACTAAACCTATTTATCGTCAATCGGTTTAACCAATTTTTTTCATTTTAAATGATATATTATAATTGATTTGGTTTGGGATAACATAATTGAGATGGGTTAATTCAAATTATATTTAATATATATTTGTTGAGGGGATATATAACACCCCATATCTGACCCGATCGTCAAGTCTGAGTTACAGGATGTTACATTTGTTGCTGGGACAACTATGATCTCAATTCAATATGTTACACACATTATAATATTCAATATGTAATTACAACATGTTACATAAACAATTTCGGGGTTTAAACAAGCTTACGAAACCTCTTTTGATAACCTGAGGTCATTTAAGGATAAAAATGTAAAATTTTCAAAGTTTATCAGTTTGACGTCATGACCATGATGGGATTATGTCGCAACATCAAGGACAGAAACTTGGTGTCGTGACTTCAATAGTGTAGTGTCGTGACTCCGAAAACAAGAGGTTGACGTGACTTTAGTAAAGGGACATCGCGACGTTGAGGCCTGATGTTGCGACATTGAAGGCAAATCTCATTTGGTTTTTAGATCCCAAATTGCAATTCTACTCAATATTTATGCTCATTTACATAACTTAAACATTTCAACCATACGTTACTTATATATATCATATAAAACTCATGTATCGTAAATCAAACCAACCATTATATCCAAAATACCAAATCAATAATTTACTACTTAAAATCGACTTAATCCCGGGTACATGCCACATATCGAAACATAAAGAATTGTACTTATTGAGTCAAGAATTTGCGACCTAGACGCTTCTTCACCTTTCGAGACTTCGAGATCCATTAATACCTACACACGAAATTAACAAATCGTACGTTGAGCAATAAAGCACAATGGCACTTTCATGATTCAAGTCAGTAATGTAATCTAAATAACATGTCATAAAATTCATTTGATATACCACTAATTACCAACATCATCAACTAATATATCATGATGCAAATACTATAATCTATGCAAAAAAAACTTCAATTAACATATCACTTATACATATATATTCAAACTCTAGTTCATATATCAGCTTTATGTACTAATTCATTGACTATTTCATATAAACATATCATGTTGTGCTATCTACAAATAAGGTACATCTACTTTCATTACATAGCATACCAATTACTCATTCTTTTATTTCATTTCATTCTCGAATCTGTTGATTCGTTTCATTTCCATTTCGACCCCCAGGGCTTGTAATAACCAGTTCGCATGATCTTTCACATGTTTTAGTCATGTTTCACATATATGCATACATAGTACTTATTCATATAACCATTTCAATTCAATATCATTTATCAAGTTCATATGTTATAATCCCTATTAACTATACTCGGACTCAGGATGAAAAAACAAATCATTCGACCGTCACACCAATCTGACACTCAATGCCTTATCGGAACATCTGAATGAGAATGAAAATGATGTCCCCGGCCTTCAAGTTTACGTGCAAGCTAAGGTGTGCATTCTGTATGGGTCACTTGTTAGAAGGACGATAGGACATTGATCAAAGCAAAACATAGGATTCAACATTAGATATTTCCATTTCCACTAACTTTTTAGCTTTTTCATATAAATCAGTGAGCTGACGTGGCTTTTTTTTTTTGTAAGAGCATATTTCAAATATTCTTGGCCTACAGCTGTTGTAAAAGTGTCTACCATACAATGTTCAGTCAAATCTGTAGTGCTCATGGTCGTGGTACGGAAACATTTGATATGGCCCCGCAAAGGCTCGCTAAGTTTTTGCCTAATTGATAGAAGACTCGTTGGTGTGCTCATAATAGTTCTGTATGCTAAAAAGCGACCCAAAAGCTAGCATCCTTCAGGAAGAGACATATCAGTTCATTATTTGGTTAATTAATCGTCTTTTAATGCATCAAATAAATTGGTATAGTAGTGAAAATCTTCCTTTACTCGTATTTGGATAAGGACAAAATTTGTTATTTTATAAATTTTATGCCACGTTAGCTTTTACTAAAAACGTCTCATATTGTTTAACGGTAAAATTAAAATGCGTTATAATTTCATTTTTTTATTCCTTCTGATAAAATTTGAGAAGAAAAGAAATTTGAAATCGAAGAGTATAGGTGGGTCAAAGTTTTGAACCTTAATTGAAAACTTTAACCCTGATTATACGAACCAATAAACTATTATATGGATTTCTGTTAGAATCAAATCTGAAATTCAAAATTCTGTGTGCCGATTCATCCTAATCCAAAATTGTTTCCATATAGAACATTTTAAGAAAATAATGTTAATTTTTTGGTGTTTAATTCGGGTTTTAGATTTGATTTGATGAAAATTCATAATTAACCTTAAAACTCGAATTAAATCACATTTATCGAATTGTATTTGACATATTTAATGTAAAATTAAACAAATTCACAATTAATAATAAATTTATGCTATTGAAAAAATCATGAGAAATTCAAACTTAATAATATTAACAATTAACTTTCATTAAATCAACCCAAAAGTTAACGCACATAGGTACCACATTAGAAAAAAGTATCACTTGAGTACCAAATAATATATTGAACCTTAATTATTAGATTTTTTTAACTAAACTTATTTAACATCACTCGGATTAACCAATTTTTTCAATTTAAATGATATATTATAATTGAGTTGGATTGGGATAAAATAATTGAGTTTGGTTAATTTAAAATATAATATATATATATTGAGGAGAGGCTATCTCCTTTTGAGGTCTTTGAAATTTTGTTCATTGGGAGTTGGCTAAACCTTCAATAGATTGGTATTGTTTTCAATCGGGGGTTTTGTCTGTCGACATGGTGGAGAGTTCGAGTGGCTAAAGCAACATGTTCAATAGAGCAGCCATATCAAACGCGGATGCTCACATCCCTAATTAGTTGGTGCCTATTGTGCACCACTTACGATTTGATCTAATGAGATGTTCACTTTGTTGAACTCAACGTTGTAGGCATTTGAGCTCTTCACAGAGTTATAGGAGACAAAATCTTGACCAAGGACAATATCGACCCATTAAAGGGCTTGTGTTAACTCTCAACAAACGACACTACGAAGGCTCATCCGAAAGGAGTCGACCTCCCCTTAACAAAAAGGTCAAGAAGCATTCCTTGGTGAACTAGGAGAACGAGAATGATGTGCCCCCCCCCCCTCTCAAGTTCACTCGCAAGCTAGGGTGCATTCTGTGTTAATCTCTGCCAGCGGATTACCAGTGAGAATGACGATAGCACCTTGATCGAAGCAAAACATAAGGTTCAACATCAAATTCAACATTAGATATTTTCATTTCCACCATTTCTATGGACTTCTAAGCTTTTTCATATAAATCAAGGACGTGATGTGGCTTGTATTTTTGTAAGAGCATATTTCAAATAATCTTGGCCAACGGCCATTGTAAAAGCATCTACCGTCCATTGTTTTGTCCAATCTCTAGTGCCCATGGTTGCGGTATGGAAACATTTGATATAGTCCTACAAGGGCTCACCAAGTTTTTGCCTAACAGGTAGGAGGTTCATTGGTGTGCTCGTAACAGTTTTGAGTGCTTGAAAATAACACAAAAAATGGTGTCCTAGCTACTCGAAGTTGCAAATAGAATCTTCAGGAAGAGAAAGTTCATCAATTCTTCGCTTAAAAACGCCAGATCCTCCCATGACACTTGGTGATCATTGTTCTGCATTAATTGCTTAGTTGGGTTCTTATTCTCTTCATAAATTGAAAAAAAAAATACTTTCAAAGAAGAGTAAATAGGTCAAGTTTTTAAATCATACTTTAATTTAGGAAGAAGTAACTTAACCTAGGATAGTTTAATGCATTGGATAAGGATTAAATTGTTGCTAATTACATCACTCACATATACTAAGTTCAATAACAGGGAGCTGCCCTTAAATTGGGCTTTCATCCACAGGTCAATGGGCCAAGCAATGCACAACATGGGCATAGCGAAAAGACATAAAAGTCAACTTCCTCAATGATTCATCTATAAACAGACACTAAGAGCTAAATTGTCCGACTCAATGTAGCAGAATTCCAAATCTCAAGCCATCATAAGAGCTTAAACAATGGTGAGAGCCTCGATGGATAAGGCATCCAAGGTTTCATCAAGCTTTTGTTTAAGCACACTCTTGTACAATCATACCAAAAAGTGTCGATCAATCTTTATCTCTCTATGTTGCGTTTACATTGAGCTTGAAGTTTGATCATTCTTGTTTTCGTTTGAAATAACCATAGAAGCTGAAGTTCTCACTTAACTTGATTATTTTTCTATGAAAACTAGTGAATAATAAGTTTTGTACAAAAGTCGAACTTGCATTATGGGAATTGTTAATTAAGGCAACTTGTCCGTTCTATAATCACAAAGGATAAATCTTAAAATCATATATAAACTTTGATTTAATGTACAGTTTTATACATAAATTTTGATTTGATTCAATTATTACAAATCATTAACACAATTATTGATACAGTATCATTTTATATTTATATATTGCATACACAAATAATTATATTTATTCAATAAAAAATAAATTGATATATTTATTTAAATGTGTATGATTGAATCGAAATCAATGTTTTATGTGTACATTTAAACTGCAATTAAAATTTCATATATATAATTATACTAAATCAAAAATATTTTATATATCAAATTACATATTAAATCAAAGTTGACGTATACTTTTAAAATTTGTACCCAATAAATGATTTGAAAATGTGAATAATGTGTTTGAGACCTTCGTTTTTGGATATTTGTTTCATTGGGTTTCAGTTTGATTTTTGGACCCACTTACTATTGCCTCCATTGTTCATTAGGATGGAGCCCAAATGATACACCATTGGCTCCATCTTCTTTTTAAGACTCTATTTATTGTTATCAATTTTTTTTAAAAAAAATTATTAAATAATCATTTAATTATTCGGAAGTTTTTATTTAAGATTTTTTCAGAGTCTGATTACTAAGCTCCAAGCAACGATTCAATGATCAGTACAGTAAATTAGTACGCATCAGTGAGTAGAAGAACATACCCTAAATTCAAGTCAAATTAACAATGCCGAAGATTGGAGAAAAGAATTGTTTAGATTTTAGTTAGGAGCGGAGCTAAAAAAATTTTGAGGGGGGCCAGAACAAAGTTGTATATTTTTATGATAGCAAAAGTGAAATCTCACAATTTTAATAGCTTATATCTTTATAATTTTTAAAGGATTAAATCAATTTTTTTATCATTCATGGGGTCAAAATGTAATTTTATTATATACTAATTTAAAATTTTAAAATTATAAAAGGACTAAAGGTAAAAATTTCCATTTTAAGCTCTACCTATAATTTTGATCCATAAATTTGTGTTATTACATTAAAAAAAAATTAAATTGTTAAAAAAGAAGTTTCAATTAGGAAGATAATACATAGAAAAAGAACATCATATAATAACGATTTTACCAATCTAATCTTATCACCACTGGAGTCCGTGTTTTGCTGGGAAACTGTCTGAATTTAAACAGTTGAAAAAGTCGTTGAGTAATAACACGTGTGCTTTTAAGTCAAGTTCAAAATTCCGTACGTAACTGTGTATTTACTAATTACAAACAACCATTTTACATTTCTTACAAACTGATCCTTTGTCCAAATATATCGACAAAAAAGAAGAATCTACAACTATTCAAACGGCTGCCAATTTTACCAGTGTGAACATAATAAAAAGCAAAAGGTATATTTTTTTGTTCTTTGCTTTATTGGTTTGGAATTTCATAAAGATTCAATTTCATACTACATAAGTTGTCATTATTTCGGTATATCTTACTGTCACATGAATTAGGAACAGACCAAGTGTTCGACATTTAATGATCATGATATTTATCGTTTCAAGTGTGATTTGAGTGCGAGTCGTGTTAATCGCATTGCTGTTAAGAGTTTATTCTCTTTTTAATTAACTCTAATTATATAAAGTAATATTAGGGATTGTGATTCTTTATATTATATTGTAATTAAGCATTAAAGATTACGATTATGATTTTGGTATTATATTATACTAATTATGATAGTTGATTATACATGATTTTTATTCTTGAAGGAGGAACCTTCCAAAGGATTTCCCAAAAGAATAAATGGAGTATTTATGTTAGAAAGTTAAAAGCATCTCCAAAATGTATTCTCACTTCACCTAACATATATATGTATATAGTTACACATTAAAGAAGATATTTTGTTCAAAAAAAGATTCTGGTCTGCATAGCCGACGGTAGTTTTTCCGATGGCTGCCGAACAGATAGCTTACACAGTAAAAGAATTCGCCCCAGCAGTACCGGGATGGCTAAACAAAGGAGACAACGCATGGCAAATGACGGCATCGACATTAGTGGGGATTCAAAGCATGCCTGGTCTTGTCATCCTCTACGCTAGTATTGTTAAAAAGAAATGGGCCGTCAATTCCGCCTTCATGGCGCTTTACGCCTTTGCTGCAGTCCTCATTTGCTGGGTACTTTTATGTTACCGTATGGCCTTTGGTGATGAACTCCTCCCTTTTTGGGGTAAAGGTGCTCCGGCTTTAGGACAGAAGTACCTTCTTGGCCGAGCCAAGGTACCGGAGAGTAAGCACAGGGGCTACAATGATGTAGATGATATCATCACCGAGCCTTTATATCCCATGGCTACCCTTGTGTATTTCCAATTCACTTTTGCTGCTATTACTCTTATTTTGCTAGCTGGTTCAGTCCTTGGCCGTATGAATATTAGGGCCTGGATGGCTTTTGTGCCTCTATGGCTTATATTTTCCTACACTGTTGGAGCTTTTAGTCTTTGGGGTGGCGGCTTTCTTTATCATTGGGGTGTCATTGATTACTCCGGGGGATATGTTATTCACCTCTCCTCCGGGATCGCCGGTCTCACCGCCGCATACTGGGTAACATAACATAAACCACACAATCCTTTGCTTATATGTGTACATAGATATATATATCAATTAGTTTCATAACTTTCTTACAAAACATGACACAGGTTGGACCAAGGCTAAAATGTGACAGAGAAAGGTTTCCACCAAACAATGTTTTGCTAATGCTTGCTGGTGCTGGCTTGCTATGGATGGGATGGTCAGGTTTCAATGGCGGTGCACCATATGCTGCAAATATTGACTCTTCAATAGCAGTACTAAACACAAATGTCTGTGCAGCAACAAGCCTTCTTGTCTGGACATCTCTTGATGTTGTGTTCTTTGGAAAACCTTCCGTGGTCGGAGCTGTTCAAGGAATGATGACAGGCCTTGCTTGCATCACCCCAGGAGCAGGTTCATAATTTAACCCTGAACTCTGAACTCTAAATCTGATTCAAAAGCTTAAAAACCGTATTGTTTTCATTCCAGGTTTGGTGCAATCATGGGCTGCTATTGTCATGGGGATGCTTTCAGGCAGTATTCCATGGGTATCTATGATGGTCCTCCACAAGAAATGTAGTCTGCTACAAAAGGTAGGCGGCCGTACAACTTTGATCCTCATCTGTTTCTTTGGGTTAAATTACATTTTAGGGTCTGAACTTGCAGCTATCCTCACATCTCTGGGTCTAATTTTTTTTTTCTCATGCCTGAATTTGAGAACAATAGTAAAGTTTAGGGTCTAACGTTGACAAAGAAAAATGTTCATACCCAATGTGAAAATAATTACCAAAATTAAAGTCTCACATGATTTAACCTTTTTCATGTGTTGACTAATTTGATAGCTTAGGCTGATAACTTTGAATGTTCCAATCACTTTTTCTACATGAAATCCAATACAAAGTTTGACTTTCAGATCTAGAAAGATTAGGTAAGTGGTATTAAAGCACTAGTGGTAAAATGTCTAAAATAATTGAATTTAGGAATCCACCCAACGCTCACATTGGCGACCATTCCTGGACCTACCATCACCTCAACTTGCAAACCTTGGTGCTTCATTAAATATACAACCAAAACTATGGTCCCTTGTATCTCGTGTAGGATTTTATTAGAATATTGTTTGTTGCATCCATTTTCTATATCATATTAAAGGTTTCTAATCATCCTTTTTTGTCGTCTTCCATGAGAAAAGAGATTTAATTTTGAACCACAATGTTGAAGGCCTCCAAGTTTGATTGGGTTAATTTAAATATTAAATTTTGATTAATTTTGGGTTTCCAACCTTTAATTTTTGCTTAACTTATTTTGTGCTCTTTATTCCGAGTTGAAATTAATATGGATTATAGGCATTTTAGGTTTAGTTTATATAGAGTTTAGATCTAGATAAATTTAATTTGACCTTTTGTGGTCAAATTAAAATGAGTTGAGTTTGAATTCAGATCGATTGGATTGAACTTTCATATTCAAATGAAAATTGACAAGTCCAAGTATTTTCACTTACATAATCAATGGCTTGCACCATTCGGGATTAATTCATTCTGAGTTCTTGTCCTTTGGGGTTAAGATTGTTTTGTGTTTAATTCATTTTGAGCACAGGCCATTTGAGTTTGGAGTCAGTTTTTGTATCTTGTTATTATGGGTCCATATAATTTTTAGTTATGACCATTTAAAGTTTTGATCATTTTGAGTTACTTGTTTAGATCATTTTGGGTTCAAGTTAATTTGAGTGTGAGATTGTTGACTTTTTATTATCAAATTAAATAAAATTTATTTTAAATTTAAATTGATCGGATTGAATCTTTGAGTTCAGATCAAGGTTGATAAATTTAGGGTAATTTCAATTGGGAAATCAATGCCTAATTGTTTTCTGAGATACTATTACTGGCCTTTTTCATGTCTTGAAGTGCTTGTATGTCACCACAGGTAGATGATGCTCTTGGTGTATTTCACACACACGCAGTGGCTGGCCTGTTGGGCGGCCTCCTCACCGGGCTTT
The DNA here is from genome assembly GCF_007990345.1 of Gossypium hirsutum. Classification (NCBI taxonomy): domain Eukaryota; kingdom Viridiplantae; phylum Streptophyta; class Magnoliopsida; order Malvales; family Malvaceae; genus Gossypium; species Gossypium hirsutum. Next base: position 64,951,640 of record NC_053437.1, on the reverse strand, counting down.
TAGCTGAGCCAGACCAATGCAAGCTAATACTACCATTCGACACAAGGGGTGCATTTTATGGTGGCAATGGAGGAGTACAATTCTTGAAGCAAATAGTTGCAGCCTTGTTCGTCATTACTTGGAATGTAGTCTCTACATCAATAATTCTTCTGTTTATAAGGCTGTTTATACCATTACGAATGCCCGATAACCAGCTCGAGATCGGTGACGATGCTGCCCATGGAGAAGAAGCATATGCTCTCTGGGGTGATGGTGAAAAATATGACCCAACACAACATGGTTGGCACACCTCTCAGTTCTCAGAAGTGGCAGCACCTTCACCTTATGTCAATGGTGCAAGAGGAGTAACCATTAATCTTTAGGTTCAGTCAATTAAACATTTGCTGTAAATATGATTTTATTGGTAGAGGTCTTCAACTCTTTGCTTATTGAATTTTGAGAAATGGAGATTATCATTTCCAATGCTTTGAATTAAGCGTCAATGTCCCGAGTTTGATATTATTTTTTTAATATATTACTTGTAATCTTTTTTTTTTGTCTAATTTGACACTTATATTTGATAAAAATTATATATTTTGGGTACATATTTTTAAGTGTTTTATCCGGGTTTAAGATGATTTAATAAAAGTTAATTACTAACATTATTATGTTTAGATTTATTATAATTTTGTTAATAAAATAAATTTATTGTTAATATTGAATTTATTTAATTTTATATTTAATTTGTCAAATATAATCAAACCACAATGTGATTTAATTCGGATTTTAAAGATAATTTGATATTATTAGTTAATTATGAATTCTCGTCAAATCAACTCTAAAATCTAAATTAGACACAAAAATATTAAAATTATTAATTAAAAAATAACACAAATATCACATTATAAAAATATTAAACTATCACAAGTACCGCATTATAAAAAGTGTTAAATTTGGTACCATTATGCCTTGAATTAATGTACCCAAAAAAGAGATTGACTCTAATTTACATGTTTGAATCATTTCGGATTTGAATTACTTTAAATTTTAAAATCAAACACAAAATTAATAAACTTTTTTTTTTCACAGTGGCAAAACTATCAGTAAAGGAATGATTAGTAGGGCACTATTTCATTACAAGACTAAGCAGTTTTAAGTATTTTATATTATATCCCAAGCAATAGTAATCTGGACATTCAAGGAAAGTAAAAAATATTCTCAACTTGAAAACTAAAATAAATGCCGCACCAAAAACCATTACATAATAGCCCTGCATGCTGCATATATCATGTTCTGCAGTTAAGTTTTTATAGGCCAAAGAATGGAGCAGATAGTAACTAATCAAACTTTTCCCACTCCTCTGTAACTTTTGTCGACGATGACATAGGTTGTGGTGGTGGAGCAGTCGAGCTTCCCATTCCAGAGTCAAATGTCTCCCATTTCGTTGTCACCGAGGCAGCTTTGTTACTGTCGTGAAATGGATTAGAATTTCTGGTTTTCAATTTGTCCAGTGTCTCGTGGAAACCTTGGACACGACGTACCTGGCCAAGAAAAAAAACAATTTGATACAACAGAGTGGTGCTTGACACATGACCAAACAAGAGATTATATATTTGCCTAATCTAGAAATTTGCATAAAATCCATTCCTCTTTCAACACAAAGTAAAAGATGATGCTCTGCTAGAATTCGTGCACCAAAACTACGTCTAAATGGCCAAGAGAGAACAATAACAGTCCTATATTTCTCATATAGAGTAGTCATTGGCAGGCATGAAAATGCCATTAGAGACTTACTAGACATGTTCCCAATAACGGTAAAAGTATCATTGAAGCCCCTATACTAAGACTGCATTTTGCCCCCTCTACTCAAAAAATGGGCAAGTTAGACCTTGTACATTATATTAAAGAGCAAACTGATCCTTTTGCTAAAAATTCCATCCATTTTTGCTATTAAAAACTGATTTTTGTACATCAGCATGAGGTACATGTGACATGGCACGTGTCACTGTCTAATTATTCTGTTAGCCACACTAGTTTTTAATAATACAAATGGATGGAATTTTTAATAGAAAAGACAAATTTGTTCTTTAATCTAATGCATAGGGACTAATTTGCCCAATTTTTGAGTAGAGGAAGCAAAATGCAATCTAACTCCTAGTACAACGTCCTCCATTATACTTTTACCTCCCAATAACCAAATAATAGGAAAGGATTCAAGTCGCAAAACATTCACAAGACCTAATCATTCTTTCGTAAAAGCCAAGATCTCTAAATGGCCATCAGATTTCAAAATCCTTTCCGGCAATATGCACCATAAGGAAACAAACAACTTAGATTAAATGATATAAACACACATTGATACTCATCCATGAGGACTATAGTTTACTAATCTCAGAAACTCAGTTTAAGTTCTTTAGCCATCGGTTGAATATATGTATACTGAAAAGATGAAATAAGTAAATGAACATTGTGTTAGCAACTTCAATGCTTACAACACCAACCTCAGCTTTCCGTTGTAACTTAGCTTCTCCTTCAGCTTCAATCCCATCCAATTTCAGCAACTCTCTCATGAGTAACTCTGCCGATACATCAAATTCCTCGGCTGCGATCTTTGTCCCACTGTTCACAGCCACTTCTATTGCAGCCACCTTTCAAAATAAACAATAAAAAGAAAAATCAAATTAAATCTCAATTGAGTATAGTAAGCTTCGACGTCTATACAAAATCAAGACAACAAGCATACGAACTCACTCTTTCAGAGAGCTTGTCAACCTCTTTTCTGACTCGACCAACCGCAGCAAAAGCCTTTGACATCTCTTCAGTTTCCTTAATCTCTTCAACCTTACTTTCTTTTCTAGCTATCGATTCTTCAACCTTCTCTTCAACATTCGCCATTTCCTCGACCTTTTTCACTTTGCCTGTTGGATTTTCTAAAACCAAAATCTTCGATTTATCCTTCATACCAGCAGAGCTCAAATGCACATCATCTTCTTTCTCTTTACCCCTAAATAATACCCTTTGTTTATCAGGTTCCAAACCCGTTTCTTCAGCAATTTGTTTCTTCAATTCCCCTATAATTACCCCATGAAAACAACACATATCACTTTCAATCAACATAATAATTTACAGTTCATAACAGCGATATATCAAGCAGCACAATAATCCATTTCAGAACATAATAAATGAAATCAAAATAGAATAATACCAGAAGAAAGTTTACAACTGGAAGATCCAAGACCCATATGAAATGCATAAACAAAAAGAAGATGTAACACCTAATTATCCTTCATCCATTTTCGTTTCTTCATTTACTCATCATCCTTTAACGACGAAAATAGCTCCAATTAACGCCCACAGTAACAATTTAACACGACGCGCATGCATGGAACCAATAATTACCCAAAAAAGTTTAGGCGGTAAAGAAAGGTACAAAGGACAAGAAATTACCGACAGTGGAATGGGAGGGGACAAAGAGTTTATGCTGGGCCGAACCATAAGCGACGTCGATCTTGATCATGGGCCCGGCAGAAGAAGTAGCTGCAGCTTCGTGATTGTGATGAAGATTACTATCATCACCATCTCCGCGGACCAGCATGCCCCCTGGCATGGCCTCACCTTTCCCAATGGGTTTTTTTGAGGTTGCAAAGATTATTGGGTATTGATTTACACACACAGAGCAAAATGAAATAAGAAAACGTAGATATGTTTTTGCTCTCCGTTTGGGAAAAGGGATTTCAGAGTTTCAGTTCGGCTGGGATTGAAGTAACGTGTTAATGCTGTAGCTCTAAATTCTTCTTTGATATAATCTGGCCCATTTTTTCCCTTTCTAAAACATATAAGGCTTAGGAGCCTTCTAATTTTTCAAAATAAATAACAAGGTGACTATTATCGTTAATAGGATTTCCGCCTCCTCAATTACCAACTTTGGTATTATTTCTTTTTTGCCACTTACATTATCAACATAAATTAGTTTACAATAATTATCATTTCATTAAATACAAATAAGAAATGAAATTTCCTCTTCACTTCCATATTTATTAATGTCAATTTTGATCATATAAGTGTATCTACACCCATACTTGGATGAAAGAACATCAGTCATTTATTTAATAACATCTACATCCATCATCCTCGTAAATGCCTGGAAAAAAAACTAATCTAAAAATTAAAGTAAGCTTTCCATTCGCATTTTTATTGACATTATAAGTTTCCATTCACATTTTTAGCAACATTATCTTAATTGAAAAACAATTCTAATATTTATTGAAGCTTTGCTCTCTATCATAGTTGTCACATTTGACTTGATTGTCAAAGGATTGTTCATTCATAAAACTCACTGAACCTTCAAGAGAGCAAATAGACCCTTTAAATATATATCCCTACTCTTTGTGTGATCACTAACCTTATAATTCTACAATACAAAAAAAAAAAAACTATTATACATTTATATTACTTCTTTTTGGATATAACACTTGAAAGAAATTTCCATGTATACCAAATAAATCCGAATTGTACTAATTTAAGAAAAAGGGGTGGGGGGGGTAAATATCATATTTACTCTCACGTACGATTAATGGATTATTGATTGAATTATAGACAATAGTTCCTTATAAATTGTGAGCCACAAAATCGCAAACAATGCTGTATTGGTGCAGGCAGGCAAGGGCCATGGATACTGAATTAGCATCAGATTATTGTCTCATTGCCAACCTTTGCTGCATTCTTCCCATATGATTCATCCATACACTACCATCTGAGTTGTAATTGAATCCGAGAAGTAAAACTATTTCAGTCAAGCAATCTTATTTTCACTCAGATGGTTCTTACCTAATGCACAACAATATTGCAGTATCACAGTGCAAGTGAACAAATTGCGTTGGCATCGAGAAATGGCCAATGAACCTAGGCTTAGCGTCTGCCACTGAATTCCCAACTCAGGCCTTAGGTAAGGAAGCCTGGCAACTCAATTGAATTAGGTGTAAGAAACTTCAGTTACGCCGCTGGACCTAGTCATTCAGGGGCTCAGCACTTAGTTGAATGAAACTGTGCCTCAGAAGAGATCCGAGCCCAGCACAGAAAGGACTGCTTCTCTCACCAGTAGGAGAACAGAGCTTTCAGGCATCAGGATCATAGTTTTAACCTATGACTACGCTCTGTGACTACCTCCATTGACATCATCTATTCACCACCAAGATGAACTCGGCTCCAGTATGATGGGAGGATATTCAGTAGCACAGACACAGTAATCATACAAGAGTTAATGTCATATCATATCATGTCATAAGAAAAGGTTTAGGAATAAAGAGAGCTTTAATCCACAGCCGAGAACAGAGCTTTCAGGCATCAGGATCATGGTGTAACCTAAAGCTAAGGTCTGTGACTACCTTCGTTGACATCATCTATTCACCACCAAGATGAACTCTGTTCCAATACACTATCATGCATGACAGTGGAGGATATTTAGTTGCACAGAGTAATAATACAAGAGTTAATATCATATCATAATAGAAGGTTTAGGAATAAAAAGAGCTTTTATCCATGGCGGAACCTACCTGACCACACCTGGAACAGTTCCTGTCTGAATAACCAATCCACATTCACGCATTCAAAAATTGGTAAATGTCCACAGATCTCCACATACATTTAAAACCCCCCTTTCTTTAAGAGGGAGAAGGATTGCAACATTAGTACACACAAAACGGAAGGTGTAAGAAATATGTTACCCTTGCAAGTAACTTTACGCTAGCATACCTGACAAGACTTTGCAAATTGAAGAGATAAAGAGATTCCTTATCACAGGCAAATGGGCAAGACCCTGCAACTTTGCATATATTAATTTGTTCCGAGCAAATACAGAAAGCAGTTCTTAAACTTTCATTTTAGAGTTGTTGAAGCAAGAAAACCCCACCTCAAAAACAAAACTATCACTCTCTGTGCATAATGTTCTCTTCCTACTAACAATTGTTTGAATCTTCATTCGAGGGTTATCGATCCAGATCTTTGACATCCAATGAGACAAAGAGAAAGGAAAAGAAAAAACAGAAAAAGTATTGTATTAAAATAAAAAAATTTCCTCAATCCTCTGTCTATGGCCATGTTTATGTCTCAGTACCATAATCATAGTTAAGGAACAAAGAACACTTGAACCATCTTCAATTATGATAACTAGAAGTTCACTAAAATGAAAATCTCATAAACCATTTCGAAATTCCTTTATCATATAGTTATAATTCCTGTCTATTTGTACTGTTTGCACTATTCGAACAAGAATTTTCAATGGAAGTTATTCTAATTATCTTATCTTTTTCATCATTTATGGAAAATTCAATATCCATTATGCTTCAGAAGCTTCTTTTAATCTCCCACCTCAACAACCAAAAAGTAGGAGGAAGAACTATGACCGGATACAAAACAGATTAAGAGGGAAAAAAAATCAACAACGAACTAAACAAAAAGAGTCTGCTTCAAATCCAAAATAATGGAAAATACAGAAGACCAGGTGATAACTAATACCATGCTAGCATGCAGCTGATACAAGGCATTCAGCGGGGATAAAACAGTTGCCTCTTCCACATTAACATAAATAAACTAAAGATTCTCACATCACAAGTTTAATTCATAATGGTCATTAGACTCATAACTGATAAGATGTTCCCATAGCTGATAAGTGATAAGGAATCAACTTACAGCAATTCTCCGACACTATCATCCAAATACCAAAATTTGTACCATATAACCATTTTCAATTTTCCAGTTCCATTAAATTTGAAGGAGAGGAGAATAGAAGGTTAAACCAAATTCTAGATCAAATCACATTAGGGGCAGTACAACAACATAATTAAAAGGGGGAAAAGGCCTCAAATGATTAAATTTCAGCCTATTCCTCTTCCTCACACTCACTACTGTTATAATTCCATAAGAAATGTAACTCTCCATCTACCAACCTATAATTTTAACTATCAAAATCCAATAATCCTCAAATAATTTAAATACCAATGTAAGGAAAAAGAATCAGGCATACCAATCAAGCTGCAGATTACTTTGCTCCTTCAATTATGATGACTAGGAATTCACTAAAATGAAAACAAAATAAACCATTTCCCGATTCCTTGATCATATAGTTGTATTTCCTGTCTCTTTGTAATGTTTTCATTATTCAAATGAGAATTTTCAACAAAATTTATTGTAATTGTCTTAGTTTTCTCATCATTCACAGAAAAAAAAATTATCTTTCATGATTCACAAACTTCTTTTAATCCCCACCTCAATATCAAAAAGTAGGAAGAACTATGTCCAGATACAAAACAGATCATGTGGGGGAAAAATCACTGAACATAATCAACAATAAACTAAACAAATAGAATCTGCTTCAGAACCGAAGTGAAACATAATTTCCATAGAATTATCAGAAGGTACAAAAAACCAAGAGAAAACTAACACTGTGCCAGCAAGCAGCTGATACAAGGCATTTAGCAGGGATAAAACAGGTTGCCTGTTCCACATTAATGTGGACAAACTAAAGACGCTCACAATCATAAGTATAGTTCATACTTCATAATGGTCATTGGACTCAAAACCAATAAGATGTTCCCATAGCTGACAAGGAATCAACTTAACAGCAATTTTCTAATACCATCATCCAAATACCAAAATTCGTACCATATAATCATTTTCACTTTGCCAGTTCCAAATACAATTTGAATGAGAATAAAAGATTGTAAATCAAATTCTCAATCGAATCATAAATAATGTAAATTGTGAGGATGTATTATTCAAGCTAAGAATGACAAAGAAAAACAAAGTACCAATCACCATTGGTGGCAGTACAACAACATAATTAAAAGGGGTAAAAAAAAAAAGGCTCAAATGATTCAATTTCATCCTCTTCCTCATCCTCATAATCACTATCCTGTTATAGTTCCATCAAAAATGTAATTATCTCATCTATCTATTCAATCCCAACCTATAAGTTTAACTACCCAAATTGAATAGTCCTCAAATAATTTAAATTCCACTATAAGAAAAAAAAAACAATCATACCAATCAAACTACAGATTCCTTAGCTCCTTCCAGCCCATCCTCAATCATCTTCTTGTTCTTCTCAATTGCAGCAGCAACCTCTTGAGGCATATACTTCTCATCATGCTTAGCAAGAACTTCAGTCGCCGAAAAGTAACAATCACCGCTCCTTGCTTTCGAAGAAACGCCCCTTGTCGAAACGTCCCTTTTAATCTCTTCCGTGAACGGCTTAACGAATCCTTCAACCACAACGGAATGTCCTTCTCTAAACAAATCGGGTAGTGAACCTTCGTACCTAACCAGAATATCAGTTATCAAATCGGTAATGACGAACTCCATTTCTTTAGAAGAACTGGGTTGAACCACGCTTCCTTCGAGAACCAGACCACCGAGCCTGAACTTCGTTTTCGATGGGTTTTTCGTGTATTTCTCGAGGGCGTCGGTTGGGGTAACGTAAAAGACTAATTGGTCTTGAAAATTGTTGAGGACTAAAACTACAAAACCCGCGACGCAACTGAAGGTTAATGCGTAGGTCCAGAGGCGGCGGGTCTGGAGCTGGCGAGCTCGGGCCCCGATGTCGACTTTTTTGGGTCGGGTCGGGATCCGCCGGGTGGAAGTGTAGAGGAAACGGAGGGTTGGAGACATGATGTAATGGTGAGTAGTAGAGATGGGAGGGGGCGCGGGGTGAGAGATCGACGGAGGAGATCTGAGGGTGGAGAGAGTTGAGCAGTTGCGGAGGAGATGGGATCTGAGACGGAGGGCGGCGAGCCTAGTGGCCATTGGTACTCCCTTTTGCTTTTCTCGGGAAAATGATGAAAATTCTGCCGAGAAATAGTCCCCCCTTTGGTTTCCTCGAGAAAAAAGAGAAGGAAAATTCTGGCGGCAGTTTGGGTTTTATTAGCTTTGATGGCGTCGTAAGCACGGGTGACTATTTCTTTTTGGTTAAAATATGCGACAAGTCCCTTTAATGTTTACATATTTGAAATTTAGTCTTTATTTTTATTTCTAGTAATTTAGTCCCTTTACTTGTCTCTTTTTTTAATTAAGTTCATTTACTTTTCAGATTTCAAATTTTAGGTCCAATTATTATTTATTAACATTATTAAAATAGCAATATTCTTTTTTTTAATTCGATAGTGTCACATTTTAAAATAAATACTTACTTAGTAGTTATATAATAAGAAATATGATATTGTAATTAACATGAATTTAACAAAAGAGTTATAATGACGTTAATAATTGGACTTATTTTTAAATTCAAAAAATAGAGAACCTAAAATTCTTGAAATAAAAGTAAAAAGACTAAATTTCAAATATATAAAAAAAAGTACAAGGACCTAGGACATATTGAAAAAATAACCATCCTAAATTTCATTGACACTCTTTCTCTTTTTCTTTATGCGCGTACTTATAATTTGATTTGTATACTTTAAATATATTCCACGTTAAATTTGAATTAATATTTGATATCTAAATTGACAAATAAATCGACAAGAGGATTTAGTTAATCAAAATAAAAAATAATGTCTTGAAAGCAAGGCAATATGAGAAATGCTTAACCAATTTGTTATTTTGGATCACAAGAGGAAGGCAAAACCCTAACAGTCATGTGATTAATACGACTTGAATCCAGACCACAACTGGAGCAGTAAATACCTTTACCATCAAATCAACATACGAGATTGAAAGGCTTAACCAATTTAAGCACAAGTAATAAAGAAAAATGCATATTTTCCACTCGGATTAATCACATTAATGTCTGCATGATAAGGTGCAAAATCAGCCTAACATATGAAACCTCTCCTGTTTGGAGGCAATTAAAGCAAAATACATTATAAAAAGAAAAAAAAATACAAAAATGTAATAGCTTATACATGTTTTAAACTTTGGACAAATAACTTGATTTGGGGTTAAAACATGGTGGTCACTTGTGCTTCCCCTATTACGTGTCCTTCAATGTCCTCAAGCAGCTTCTCCTTCGTCACCTACATTAACCCACCAAATCATATTCTTAATGAAATTAATTGACACTTTATATATAAATGGGTTTATTGCAATTGAGTCCTTTAAAATATCGGTATTTTGTCAATTAAGTTCTTTTGTTAGTTTAATCATGAGTTTAACTTATCTTATTCAAGATGACAATTAGGTGGGGCAGGAAAATTTTTTACCTACTCTCACCCTAACCCGATATACTTCTAACATAATCCAAGTCAACTCAAAATAAAATATTAATTTATCCGTCTCAAAAAAGAAAAATAATAGATAGACTTCCGACTCAATATACCATAATTTTATTTTTTTTATATATTTTGAATTAACATAGAATAATAATTTTTTTATTTTTTAATGATACTACTACTTGTTTTCTAGGTATCAGAACAAATATTAATATAAATTTTATTATCATATATTTTAAATTAATATTATGTACATAAAAAGATATTTTGCTAATTGTCCCCAGGTAAGGTAAGACAAGTTGTTTCCTAATTCCAACTTGACTACTAAAAAAAGTAAACTTGACTTGCTCTGCATGAAACTTAATTTCAAAAATAAAAAACCTAACTTGATAAGTCAGAACCTATTGAGTTCGAATTTTTTTGCCACCCCTAAATTTGATGTGGAGCATATTTAAAATATATGAATTAAATTTTAAATATGTATGTACGTATATATTATGAGCAATTTGGATATGATGTGTTAAAAAAATTAACCATCCTAAATTTTATTGACATTATCTTTTTCTTAACAATACAGACACTTCTATAATTTTAATAACATGTTTCAAACATACTCCAATTTAGGGCGTGTTTGTTTCAGGAAAAATGACTTACGAAAAACATTTTCTATATTTTCATGCATTTGTTTTATGGAAAATAGCTTGATCAACAAAAAATAATTTACAGGTTAACATAAAATAAACTATTTTTCTTGTAAAATAAATTACCATTTTTGCAAAGTGCAAGTCATTTTTCGGAAAAGAACTCATTTATAAGTAATTTTTTATTTAAAAATTAACTTGAATCAAACCTAATATTATAATATTAATAATAATTTTTTAATTTTAACTTTAAAAAGATTAAATATTATAATTTTTAATATTATTAAACATGTTTAGTTATTTCTATTTAAAAATATTATAATTTATTATAATTTATAATTTTAACAAATTATTTAATATTACAATTTTATTTTAATAATAAAATTTCAAAAATAATAATTATGAAGTTTAAATAATAATCTTCATATATTATTGAAAATTATTTATATTAATATTTTAATAATATATATTACAATTATAAATATATTAACAATAAATGTTTTATAATATGAAGATTAAAATATGCCATAAATCCATGTACTCTTCATAAAATTGGAATTTAGTTCTTGTACTTTTATTTTCAGGAATTTAGCCCCTCTACTTTTTAGATTTCAAAATAGGACCTGAATTTTGAAATCTAAAAAATAGGACTAAATTCCTAAAAACAAAAGTATAGGGACTAAATTCTAAATTTATAAAGATTATACGGACTTATGACATATTTTTACCTAGTATAAAATATGAGTATTTGTTTAAACTATATGCTTAACTTACTTATCCTCTCCAACTTTAATGCACCAATAATCAATATGCACTATCATATATGTAATTTAAATTAAGTTTTATTTAGGTGTTATTTATTATTAGGAACATTAAAAGGAAATTGTATTATAATATTTTGTAACAAGTAGACTTTATATTGTGTTCATTTCACTAAAAACAACATTTAGAAATTTATTTTAGGAAAATTTGTCAAACAACGGAAAATATTTTACGTAGAATCATTCAAATATTAGAAAATATCAAATTTTCCAGAAATCATTTTGTGGAAGCTATTTTCAGTGAAATAAACACAGTCTTAGATCCAAATTGGCATTTAATACCCAAGTTAAGCAATGGTGAAACATGCCATTAAGTTTTGGGGGCCTACTTAAAATTTTCTAGAAAATTAAGGGCTTAATAAGAATATTTAAAATTTTTGGAGGATCTAATTAAATTTTGTAGAACTTTTGAAAAGCTTAATTAGAAATTTTCAAAAAAAATTGAGGACTTAATTAAAATTTTTAAAAATTTAAAAGATATAATGAAAATTTTCCATAAGAACCTGGCTCCAACGATATTCTGCCCATTAAGTTAACGAAAAGACTAATTTGTTGATAACGTGAGGATTGCATGTGTGCATGGATAAGATTTAGAGCTTACTTTGTTACCAAGTTTCAACTGCTCATCCAAAGCAAATAGCCTGAATTGGAAACGATGACCATGAGAGGGCAACTTAGGTCCTCGCCAACCGGGGACTTTATAATCATTATGACCTTTTTTGAGACAAGCATAATCTCCACCCACTTCCTCTTCTTTCCCAGAGAATCCTTCAGGGAGACCTTTCAACATCGGCGGTATATTAGCCACCACCCAACATGTCCATGGCTTGACCGGGTCACTAGGGTCCGGTGCATCGATATCTTCCACAACCAAGGCCATCGACTGAGTCCCATCAGGCACATTGTACCATTCTAGTGGGGGAGAAAGATTCTTTTTTGCACCTTGACCTTCGTCGGTGTATTTTCGTGGTAATTTCCCTTTGTGGTTTATGGATGGGAATACTAGCGATCTTGAGCTTGCTCACTAGCCATGCCTTAGACAAAATATAAATAAAAATAAATGTTTTGTTTTGTTGAATTTAATTTTGATAATTTGTTGTTTGATTATGGCTTTTTTTTTAGGAAGATTGTTTATATATAGGGTGGATATTGGAAGGGAATAACATGTGGTGCGACAATTTCATGGTGGCGAGAGAAAATGCGAGAAGCAAGGTGTGGAGACACATGGAGAGATATTTATCGCTCTAATAAGTCTCATCAAATTGGCTAATTTGTTTACGAGCTATGGTTTTATAGTCTTATTGAAATTTGATCCATGCCCAATAGTTTTCAATGGAATGGAAAGCGCTAACTAATAATAAGTATTGGGCACAGGGGCGAATTTAATGGGCAAGTAAAGGCTTTAGCACCCTTAAAAAAAAATCTTTTAGTCCCTTACTAAATATTATAATTAAAAGTTATTATATGGTAAAATTATATTTTGATCTTTTAAAATGAAAAAATTATCTATTTAATCCTTTCAAAAGTGATGAAATCATAAGTTAATATAAGATAAAATTACTCTTTAATCTCATAAAAAATTATAATTTAATTTCGTTCCCCTAATTTTTTTTTTGATCAACCTTTGATTGGGTATAATGATACGATATGTTTCATTCTCAAGAAGAAGTGAACATGGAAATGGATGCCTTCTGTTGTAATAGATTGATCACAAAGTAGGTCCAGATAAATATTTATGACGAGTTATCAACTCTTATTTAAACAAAACTCAATCCCATTAATTTGTACTCAAATTCATCACAAAAAATTAATAATCCAAATCTAAATTGTTTTGATTTTAAATGAACCAAAACATAAAATTGACTTTAAACTTAAAATGATTCGAACCATAAATGACTCAAACAAGTAATTTGAAATGACCCTTGTCGAGGGTCAATCAGCTCTTTTAGGAAAAGTCTTTGAAGTGTCGTTCATTGGACAATTGATCGGACCCCAACAATCGAATGCATTGTCCCTATTTCAAGGTTTTGTCTCTCATACTCTACCGAGAGCTAGTGTGTGATGACTTAAATGAAAATTTCTAATAGTTCAGTGATCATTTTGTAATTTTTTGAAGTTAAATGACCAAAACATAAAATTACCAAAAGCTTAGTGACGGTAGGCGTAGTTCATTAACTGCTATGGGTTATCAAACAAATGGCTCCATCGGTGAGCATTAGAACAAAGAAAAGGCTCAAACCAAAAGCAACGTTGCCATGGCTGCCGATTAAGGAAACAAATTAACGATTTTTAGGCGGGAACAGGTAAAGGGAGGCAACGAACGAGGACAAGCAGGGATAGATTTAAAAGTCTTCTATAATATCCTCACGTATTGGTTTCGAAAATTCTGATATCTATTGTGCATTAATTCTAGAGCTTGTTTTTATTCTTTATGAGCCTTTACATGTTCGATGTAATTCCTGAATGAAAATTATTCATAGTTTGCATTTGCTTTCGAGGGAAGTTGAGCAGCGGGCAGAGTAGGACCTCTGACTGAGTATATTAAGAGTTGAAAATTGCTTTCAATTATTTACTGAGGATCCGAATTTAAATGTTCATTTTTCATCACCCCTTTCCATGGTGGATTCCTTCTTTATCTATGCACAAAAAAATGAAGGATCTAAGGAGAAAATGAAGAAGAAGTGGAAGTAGAAGGCGATAGATATGGTGAATCATAGCAGGTACAACATAGGTCATGAATTACCTTCTTTATGGTGTTATTGTCAAGTTTGGAGCAAAACACACAGTATCTCCCGCGAAATTCTTCCGTGGTTTCCTTGCTTTCTTTGTCTTCGTCTTCTTCATCATCGTCATCAGTTTCTGTCTTGTCTTCTTCAGGATTTTCATCTGCCTCAACCTTCAAGTCACTAGGACGTCTGTAAGTGAGACCCACCTTTGGAAGGATGATCTCAAGGATTTTATCAACGTTGTCATCAACCCATTTACTTGCTGTCTTCCAAAGTAGTAAGGGTACAGCAAATGCTGCTGCTCCTACACCAAATCCCGCCCCAATGAATATGAACAGCCAATCTAATCCATCCACTGATTGTAATTCCGGCACTGTATGTGTTGTAGGTCGAAATACATTTGCACACTTTACAGTTAGAGGAGGCCCACACAATCCAGGGTTGTTCTCAAATGAAGCGTTTGAAAACGTTTGAAGCTGGGTGCCAGTTGGGATCTGTCCAACTAGCTTATTGTTCGAGACATTAAGAAATGAAAGGAAATTGAGGTTTACAAGCTGCAGTGGGATCCCACCACTTAAGTAATTACTTGAGAGGTCCAAGGACTCAAGCTGTTGCAGGTTCCCTAAAAATGATGGCATTGACCCCGTGAAAGCATTATGTGAAAAGTTAAGGCCATAAAGTTCTTTGAATGTTCCAATGACTTCTGGTATTGGCCCTTCAAAGTTGTTACAAGAAATGTCAATGGTGGTGAACACGGTTAGGATCTTCACCAGCTCCCACTCTAAACCTTTGATGGTAACTGTTATTGCATCTTGATAGTGATTTGGATAGAATTCAAGAAATTGAAACTGAAGATGTTTGACCTTTGACTGGTCTTCATTCTCAAAAACCTGCATACCCTTCCAGGTCGCCAAACATTTTTGATGCAGTTTACCGCTAAAATTATTGGATGCTAAGTCAACAATCTGAAGCATTGGCCAGCCAGTATTGTTCTTGTGACAATGAATACTGCCGTTGAATTTGTTAGATCGTAAAACAAGGACACGCAACTTGGATATATTCTTCAAATGGCATGGGAAGCTGCCACTGATCTGATTGTTGCCAATGTCTACAACCTCCAGCTTTTTGCAATTCCCCAATGATTGTGGAACCTTTCCTTCCAATCGGTTCTGATTGAGATCTAGAGTTTGCAACTTACAACTTTCTGGAAAAGTGTCAGAAATGATGCCACTGAGATTGTTTCCCCTTAGATTCAGTACTCCAAGAGATGCACTCATTTGAGTCAGGCATTTAGGAATTGGCCCACTCAAGTAATTATCAGACATATCAAGTACTCTGAGATATAAGCTACAGCATATCGACTTGGGAATACTCCCATTGAAGTTATTGCCCGAGACAGAGAAGAAATAAGCAAACTGGAGGAAGTCACCGATCTGAGCTGGTAAAACAGAATTAAAATTGTTGTTTGAGTAATCCAAATAGGTGGCATTTGATGGAAGAATTTCAATTTTCCCTTGCAATCGATTGCCATGCAGGTCCAAAACATTGAGACTAGAAATTATATTCTCCAAAGATCTTTCAAATTTTACAAGGAAGTTTTGAGAAAGATTTAGGTATCTAAGGCTTCTCACTTTCCAAATCCAATTCGGTATTTTCCCTTGAATCTGGTTGTTTGAAAGGTCTAGATAGGATAATCTAGACTGATAAATCAAAAAATCAGGGAACTCCGTTAAGTTGCAAGATGTCAACTTCAATGTGGTGATGTTAGGGAAAGAAAGTGAGGAAACATTAGTATCAGTGGCATCAATAGACAAACTGTTATATGAAAGATCAAGAGAGGAAAGATTCTTCAGGTTCTGAAGGGCCCTCATCGGAATCAAACCACTGAAGTTGTTTGAAGAAAGTGATAGGAACTTCAGACCACGGAGTTCAAACACAGACATTGGGAATTGCCCTTGTAACTTGTTGCTACTAAGATCAAAGGTGTCAAGCAATGAAGAGGCCCTACCCTGAAGGTCACTAAGGTTACCCTTGAATTGGTTTTGAGAAAGGAAAAGTCTACGCAGTGATGGAATGCAAAACAAAGTTGGAGGAATAGTTCCACTTAACTTGTTGTTTTGTAAGTCAACACTTACTAGTTTAGAAAGGCCGGACCAGTTGGTGGAATCAATCTTGTCATTTAACTGATTATGAGCAAGGTTTAGTTGTGTAAGATTTTTGGATGATGAGAATGATGGTATTGGACCAGAAAAACGGTTAAAGGAAAAATCCAGATACACAAGTTGGGTAAGTTTCTTCATTGTTTTGGGTATGGCTCCACTGAAATTGCAACTCGCAAGCTCTATTCTTGTCAATTGCTCAAGATTACCTATAGATTCTGGTACTTGCCCCCCGAAATTTGTGCCACTAAGTGCGAGAGTTCGAAGAGAAGCTTTGAGAGGAAAAATTGGAAATGAACCTTCGAGTAATTTGTTGGTTGACAAATCAAGAATTTGCAATGTAGATACCTGGAAATTTTGTTCTGGCAGTCTTCCATTCAACCCAGTGGCACTAAGACGAAGGGAAGTCAAATTTTCAAAGTCTGTAAAGAATTGTGGAACTGAAGCCGACAAATTGTTATTGTCCAAGCGAACTACCGAGAGAGATCGGAGATTGGAAAGTGAAGAATCTATAGGTCCTGAAAGATAACAGTTGGACATGCTCAATTCTTGCAACTCAGTCAGCGGCAATAAAGCCTTGCACCACTCATTCCCCGTAGCTGATATATTTACTCCATCAAGATAGAGAAATCTCAGACTCGTGAGGTTTTGAACAAGCATCTCTAGGTTTGGCTTCTCAAGTTTCAATGATCTTCCAAGAAGTGAAGATACAGATAAATCAAGAGTGACCAACCTTGTCAAGCGTGATATCTCTATTGGAATTTGCCCTTTAAAGCCAGCATTGGACAAGTTAAGATAACTCAAATTCTCCAACTTATCAAACACAGTAGGAAAAACTGGCTTGAATTTGTTATAAGCTAAATTGAGCCGCTGAAGATGTTGAAGACGGAAAAGACTACTTGAATTGTCAATTGAACTTGAAATTGATCTGCTGTTCAAGTCAAGACTGATAACATGGCCATCTCCATCGCATCTTACACCATCCCAGGAACAACAATCTGTGCTTTGATTCCATTTCACTGGCACCAGCTTTCCTGATGAAGTTTGATTGTAGCTGAAGCTGCTTTCAAGCTGAACCAACAACTGACTCTGATCACTTTGACATTGAGCCGAAACCAAGACAACATCGACAATAAGCATAACCGATACAAAAGAATTCAAGAAAAGCAATGAAAAGAGTGACATCCTCATTAGTATCAATAGTGAGAGATACCAATACAACAAAGAGTTATGAAGAAGATAGCAATGGCACTAGGTTGAGGAAGGAGCAAGTGCACAACCACGAGTTTTCAGCATAACCTGTTTGAGTGGCAGCCAAATAAAAAACCAACCCTTTTAGCAAAATGTAGAATGAAGGAAGGTGGAAACTCTGAAAATAGAGAAGAAGCGGAGAAATGGGATGGTTGGCAAAAGAAAGAACCGTCAAACCGTGTGTACATAGTTTTAGTTGTAGACTTTGGCTTGTCAGTATCAGTACATGACACGTTGTTTCGTGGAATTTTCTTTGGCATTTATTTTGTTCAATAGACTTCGGCTGAACTTTGTAGCTTCTTTTAGCAACTTGGAAAAATCATACCAAGACTTTGATTGGTGTTGACGCAAAACTGCTGCCCTTCCTTGAATTAATATTTTTAATATTAAATTTGTTAGAACAGGATTTTTAATATTTTTTATTTTTATGAAATTTTTAATGATCTATTTAATCGAACTAGACTAACCAATAACTGGATCACTTGATCAATTTGATCACCGGTCTAGTCCTAAAAATCTTGCTATTTGCAGTTAATTATAATTAAAGTAATTATACAAACGGTCATCTAACTAATTTCGTGTTCTTATTTAGCGTAATTCAGATCTATTAAATGTTCAATAAATTAAAGCGACATATAATAATAAATTTTTTAATTAATCCTATTTATTGAAACAGGGAAAAGTAAAAAGGTAAGTGTATTTTGTGGAAAATAAATAAAAGTCATTGTCTTGAGGAAGGACTAATAATAAATCAAATACAATAAATTTCCAAGCTTCACTCATTTTCACTCATAGTGGCGTGAAAGTAGCTTTAACCAGACTTTTGGAGCGTTGTCAGATTGGTCCTTGCTTGCCTTGAATGAAACAAGACAATTAGAGAAGAGAACATGTCGTTTATAGTTGCAAGATTCTTCTAACATCAATTACTTGTTATTATTGCAATCAAAGATGTAGACATTATTGGTATAGAATTCTGCATCTTGTCACATTATTAATAACGTTCGTTAGATTAAGTGATAAATAATTCGATGTCTCTTAAATAAAGTTTTGAATTTAAATTTTGTAGGCAGTAAAATTAACTTTGAGAACATTTGCCTCTTGGGTTTAACTCGATTTTGGTGCAATACATGTGAAGCTTGATGTATTATGTTTTGTCCCTTTTTGTTTTCTTTCTTTGATCATAAGCATTTCTTTTCAGGAATTTATCATGAAGAAATTTTCTCCAAGTAACACTACTTTGATTACCAAAAGTTAATATAATGGTTAATGAAATAGTGGCTTATGACTAATAAATTAACCAAACCAATATAATTTTAATTAACTCGCTTTCATTTAACCGAATAAAAGTAATAGAAATATCGAAGTTACAATGTAGCTGCACAATGAAAAGCATTGGGTTGACTAAGTCAGAACTCACTTATTATATATTTTTTTTTGTGAGTTATAAGAGAAGGGCAAAGCTTTAACAACAAGACGACTAGCTCGACTCGAATCTAAACCACAAGACAGTGAACACCCTGATCATATCACAAATGTTGGGTTTTAATTCAAATTTTGATATCTATACATGTTTTTTTTTTTCCAAATTGAATCATTTTAATGTTGATGACTATAATGGAGTTTACTTCATACTGTCATTGAATCCTCCATAAGTTGAGTTGAAGCTGGTGAAGATCCTAACCTTGTAGTGGATATGAGAAAAAAACAACACAATAAGAGCCATAGGATCAAATCAATCCTCCAATTGCAGACATTTATTATCAACTAATAAAATATTAAGACTACTAATTTCAGAGTTGGCGGCTTCCCCTGTGTGCTTTTAGATGTGACTTGGAATATTAGATGCTTGGAACACATGCCATTGCAATGCAAACCAGCTGGTTCTCTCATAACTCCTTTCCCATTCGCATTACAACGTGAATTCATATCTTCAACTCGAGGCCTTCAATTTTAACTTTGAACTTTCACAGTGAAGGCTTGATGAATTTCCATGAAGTCTTCTCAACTTTTAGGCTGTATGATCCTTATATTCTTTGTCTATTTCTGTCATTCTGGTGCAATGCATGTGAGGCTTGATGTATCATGTTTTGTCCCTCTTTGTCTTTTTTCCTTGACCATAAGCTTTTTTCTTCAATAATCTAATCTTGAAGAAATTTCCATCAATGAGTTGATTATAGAACCAAGTTTTGGAGTGAAACATGGGCACCAATTGCTGAAATATATATTCTACAATAGACTTAAGTAAATAGGTAGCCTTACCCTATCACCATTAAAAGGTTGGTTGAATCAAATCCATACACCTTTTTTCTTCTCACTAATAATATGCCAAAACCATATTGACTTCCAAAGTCTTTCTTCCTATTTTATCATTTCATTAAGATTAATTTTTAGTTTTTTAAATATCAAATTTATACATGACTTTGGTTTAATTTGCATTTTGATACGTGAACTTTGATTTGGTGCAATTATACACATGAAACTCAAATAGTGATTCATATGTATACATAAAACTTTGATTTTGATTCAATTGTACACATTTAAGGAAACGAGCACATACATTTATTTTCATATTGGATCAATATTAATGTAAAATAGTGCTAATGATTTGTGAAAATAGAATCAAATAAAAATTTCATGTATGACATTGCACATTAAAGTTCATGTATAATTTTGATATTTATCCCTTTAGGAATTTAGTCCCTCTACTTTTCAAATTTTAAAACTCAAATCCAATTGTTAACACTATTATTTTATTTTGTTAAATTTGTTGGTGTGAGATTTAGAAAATGAAAAGAATATTTGCTTGGTAGCCCAGTGACTAAAAAGAGAATATTGTAATGAATCTAAATTTAAAGGAAAACAATTTAGCAGCTTTAACTATTATATCTAAATTTTGAAATCTAAAAAGTTGAGGGACAAAATTTCTAAAAATAAAAGCACATATACTAATTTACAAGGAGTTCAAGGACTTATGTAATATTTTTCATTGATGCAAACAGAAACCAAGTAATATAATCACTATCGGCCATCCTTACATGATCAAAAGAATAGGAAAATTTCATAACAATTTAAGCAAAATTCATCTTTGATTATGGTTGTTCTAAATATAAGTTATTTCAGATATGACATAACGCTAAAATTTGATTATGTTCTAAACCTCCAAACCAGACAAGAACAGGTGAAACTGAATTGTTATATAACAATTATCATGCAAATATTACGTAAAACTATTAGATTTTGTCACAAATGCCATAGTGGATAGCTTGTGCTGATGAGCCTTCTGTCATTACTCATGATTGCAATGTTCAGCTAGATAAGTGAAATCATTTTTCATTTGCCTGAAACTGTAAGAATTCTAGCCTAGTTTCTGTTGTTCCAATAGGGTCGGAAGCGTGTAAATTATTGTACTAAAAAATCACACAAAGTTCAATTCCCAGGGAAGAGAGGTGGATCACATGGATCTCTTAAATACCAAGTCTTTCCTTAGACAGAATATCCCTTCTATAGTAATTTAATAGCACAATTAAATACTACTATTATACCCTCAAATATTGAAAGAAAAATAGGACAAGAAAGAACACAAGAGATTTAACGAGGTTCGGTAAATTATACCTACGTCCTCGGGCACTAACACCAGATGATAACTTTACTATCTCCAAAATATTACAAACAAATAGAATTCCTTAAGAATTCTCAAATGGGAGAAGAGAGAAAACTAAGAGAGAAAGATTGGTTGGGATGGTTGAAATGAAAAATGAAAAGGCCTATTTATAGTTGAGGTTCAGGGACTAACTTGCAAATGGCCTAAAAAATTAGGGACCAAAATTGCAATTATCCCATTCAACTTTTCAACATTCGGTGCAACTTGCTCAACCTTTTTAACAAGTTGCTTCCTACCTTTGTTGACTTTTCAACAATCTCCACCTTGAAGATTTGATTAGGATAATCTTATCTTCACACACTTCCTTCAACTCCCCAAATTTGATAAAGCTATCTTTTGTAGTGCCTCCAAATGCGCTCTCGAGCGCCATACACCTAAAGGTGCTCAAATTCTCAGGATGTTAATCAAGTTCAAACAATGATTAAACTTGATTGTTGTTACCACCTTGGTCATCATATCTGCGGGATTATCTGCTGTCGGAATCTTCTGAAGTAGAATTTTTCCTTTTTCAAAGACTTCCCGCACAAAGTGATATCTTACGTCGATATGCTTGGTTCTTGAATGATAGACTTGATTTTTCGCTAAATGAATAGCACTCTGACTGTCACAATATAGACTAATGTGACTTTGAACAACTCCCAAGTCTTTCAATAATCCATTAAGCCAAATAGCCTCCTTAACAGCTTCTGTAACTGCCATATATTCTGCCTCTGTAGTAGACACAGCTACTGTAGACTGTAAGGTAGACTTCCAACTCACTGGGGCTTTCGCAAGAGTAAACAGATACCCCGTAGTTGAACGACGTTTATCTAAATCACCAGCAAAGTCGGAATCAACATATCCAACTACAAACTGACCAAGTGCTTCATCCTGTTCAAAAATTAAACCAACATCTACGGTTTTTCGAAGATACCGTAGAATCCATTTCACAGCTTGCCAATGTCCTTTTCCAGGATCATGCATATACCTGCTCACAACTCCAACAGCTTGTGAAATGTCAGGCCTCGTACACACCATCGCATACATCAAACTCCCAACTGCATTAGCATATGGGACTTTTGCCATATATTCTCTTTCTTCTTCAGTTTTCGGAGATAATTGAGCACTAAGTTTCAAATGAGAAGCAAGTGGGGTACTTACATGTTTTGTGTTTTCATTTACACCAAAACATTGTAATACCTTTTTCAGATATTGCTTCTGATTCAAACAAAGCTTGCCTCTCTGTCTATCTCTACTTATCTCCATGCCGAGAATCTTCTTGGCCTCACCTAGATCTTTCATCTCGAACTCTTGATTCAACTGAGCCTTCAGCTTATCTATCTCATTTTGGCTCTTCGAAGCGATTAACATATCATCAACATACAAGAGTAGATAAATGAAAGATCCGTCATGCAGCTTCTGCAAATACACACAATTGTCATATTTGCTTCTTGTGTCCTTCTGCCTTCTCATAAAGCTATCAAATCGCTTGTACCACTGCCTCGGGGATTGCTTCAATCCATATAGCGATTTGTTAAGCTTACAAACCCAATTTCTACCACCAGCATCTGTGTATCCTTCTGGCTGAGTCATATAGATCTCCTCTTCTAACTCACCATGCAAGAAAGCCGTCTTAACATCAAGTTGAGCTAGCTCCAAATTCAACTGTGCTACCAAGGCCAACAAAATTCTAATGGACGAATGCTTCACAACAGGGGAAAATACATCATTGTAGTCAATTCCCTCCTTCTGAGCGTAGCCTTTAGCTACCAATCTTGCCTTGTAGCGAATATCCTTCTTGCTAGGAGATCCATCTTTCTTTGCGAATACCCACTTGCATCCGATTGCCCTTTTACCTTTCGGTAATTGCGCCAACTCCCAAGTATTGTTCTTCCGGAGAGACTGTATTTCTTCATCCATGGCGCTTTTCCATTTATCACTTTCTAAGCTTTGCATTGCTTCTTGATAAGTGATAGGAATATCATCAACAACGGGAAGGGCGTAGGCCACCATATCAGTAAATCGAGCAGGTTTACGAATTTCTCTCCGTGGCCTTGCAACTGCAACTGGTTCTGGTGTACTTAGTGGTTCTTGGGTCAGAACCTCTTCAACCTCTAATTCCTCCATTGTGGCTGGAGAATTAGACTTATTAACTGGGCAAATCCCCATCTGCTCAAACTCCACCTGTTTTGGAGTACACTCCACCTGCTGTGGAGTATTGCTCATCTGAATATCTTTATCTGCTACCTTTTTCAATGTGGCAGATTCATCAAAGGTAACATCTCTGCTACAGATCATTTTCTTTGTGCTTAAGCACCAAAGACGAAATCCCTTCATTCCAGAAGTGATTCCCATAAAGAGAGCTTTCTTTGCCCTCGGATCTAACTTTGACTCCTTCACATGGTAATATGCAGTGGAGCCAAACACATGTAAGGAATCATAATCTGTAGCCGGTTTTCCAGACCATACCTCCATAGGAGTTTTTCTTTTTAATGCAGATGATGGCAAACGATTAATAAGATGGCCAGCGTATGTCACAGCCTCAGCCCAAAATTGCTTGCCCAACCCAGCATTGGACAACATACATCGAACTTTCTCCAGCAATGTTCGATTCATACGCTCTGCCACTCCATTCTGTTGTGGTGTATCCCTAACTGTGAAGTGTCGAACAATACCATACTCTTGGCACACATCGAAGAACGGATCACTTTTATATTCCCCTCCATTGTCCGTCCTAAGCCGCTTGATTTTCTTGCCAGTCTGGTTTTCGATCATAGTTTTCCATTTAAGAAAAACTCCAAGCACTTCATCTTTAGTTTTCATGGTATACACCCAAACTCTTCTGGAAAAGTCATCAACAAAAGTAACAAAGTAGTGTTTTCCTCCCAACGAAGGTGTTTTGGAAGGCCCCCACACATCTGAGTGAATATATTCCAAAATACCTTTTGTATTATGGATAGCAGTGCCGAGTTTCACTCTCTTTTGCTTTCCCAGAACACAGTGCTCACAAAATTTTAATTTGCAAGCCTTTGCACCTTTCAACAATCCTTGCTTTGCCAGAATTTGCAAGGATTTTTCGCTGGCATGTCCCAACTTCATATGCCACAACTGCATTGAGTCCAAGTCTTTGTTACCGGAAGCTGCAGCGACTGCTCCAATAACTGTACTACCTTGGTAGTAATACAAGTTATTTTTCCTGATGCCCTTCAATATCACAAGTGCGCCAGATGTCACTTTCAAAATCCCATCTCTCATAGTAACAACTGAACCATTGGATTCCAAGGCTCCCAATGAGATGAGATTTTTCTTCAAACTGGGCACGTACCGAACATCAGTCAGAACTCTGGTTGATCCATCTTGATTCTTTATTTGGATTGAACCTATCCCAACAGTTTTACAGGCATTGTCATTGCCCATATAAACAACTCCTCCATTTAGTTCTACTAAATCAGAGAACCACTCCCGGTTAGGGGACATATGATAGGTACAACCCGAATCCAATATCCACTCATCTGAATGGAACGATGATGATGATGCAACCAGTGATAGTTCAGAGTCACTAGTATCATGCTTAGCAACACAAGCATCTACAGCAGCTTTTCCCTTATTCTTCAGCTTTGGACAATTTTTCTTCCAGTGGCCTTTCTCATGACAAAAAGCACATTCATCTTTCCCGAGTCTGGACTTTGACTTTGATCTCCCCTTTTGAGTTTTCTTCCGAGTGTATGAACGACCTCGGACTACTAAAGCTTCTGTATCTCTGATTGAGTTTTTCTGTTTGTCCTTCTTTCTCTGTTCATAACTGTATAAGGCCGCACAGACTTCGCTCAGAGATATATCACTCCTGCCATGAAGTAGAGTAGTTTCTAGGAACTCAAACTCCTCAGGAAGTGACCCCAACAGCATCAAAGCCAAATCTTCATCTTTGAATGTCTCATCCATATTCAGCAAATCAGTGACTAACTGATTAAATTTGGTGATGTGATCATTCATTGTGGTACTTGGGACGTATGTGAAGCGAAACAGTCTTTTCTTCAAGTGGAGCTTATTTTGACTGTTTTTCTTCAAAAATTTTTCTTCAAGTGCCACCCACAACTTATTTGCAGAAGTCTCCTTTGAAAAAGTATACCTCTGCTCTCGAGAAAGGCATGATCGAATTGTGCCACATGCCAACCGATTGATCGCCTTCCAATCTTTCTCCTGTACATCATCTGGTTTCTCTTCATCAATGGCAATGTCTAGACCCTGCTGAAAAAGGGCATCTAGAACCTCACTTTGCCACATACCAAAATGGCCCGTGCCATCAAAGATCTCCACGGCCAATCTTGCATTTGCAATTGTCGGTCTTGTCCACATGGACGATGTTGAAGCTCCTACACCGACCGTTTTCTCCATAATCTTTCAATATACCTAAGGAAATCTTTTCTGATGTGGAAGATCAGTTTAAACTGCAACCACAGAGCATACTACGATTAACCTTCGGCTCTTGATACCACTTGTTGTTCCAATAGGGTCGGAAGCGTGTAAATTATTGTACTAAAAAATCACACAAAGTTCAATTCCCAGGGAAGAGAGGTGGATCACATGGATCTCTTAAATACCAAGTCTTTCCTTAGACAGAATATCCCTTCTATAGTAATTTAATAGCACAATTAAATACTACTATTATACCCTCAAATATTGAAAGAAAAATAGGACAAGAAAGAACACAAGAGATTTAACGAGGTTCGGTAAATTATACCTACGTCCTCGGGCACTAACACCAGATGATAACTTTACTATCTCCAAAATATTACAAACAAATAGAATTCCTTCAGAATTCTCAAATGGGAGAAGAGAGAAAACTAAGAGAGAAAGATTGGTTGGGATGGTTGAAATGAAAAATGAAAAGGCCTATTTATAGTTGAGGTTTAGGGACTAACTTGCAAATGGCCTAAAAAATTAGGGACCAAAATTACAATTATCCCATTCAACTTTTCAACATTCGGTACAACTTGCTCAACCTTTTTAACAAGTTGCTTCCTACCTTTGTTGACTTTTCAACAGTTTCAAGCACAACATAGCTGGTAGACATCATTATTTAATCCAAAAGAAACAGGATAATCTTATTACAAGGAAAGTACAAGCATACAAAAACTGAAAAATACAACGAAGACGACTTCTTTTAACCTAGTCCCTACTCTTTGCTAGTGCCTCCTTTCGTTCCGGGTAGCTCTCCTCCCATGCTTTCTGGTTTCAAGAGGCAAACAAGGGAAAAGCCAGGAAAGAGCACGATCCATGCGCTCAAAATACCATTTCCTCCATCTCTTCCAAAAGATAAGAAGTGCAACGGAAACTCCGAATCCAAAGCAAAACCCTGTCTCAGCACTTATATAATTCCAGTTGATAGTGCTCCTAGCATCCGAAGGGTTGTCTGTTTTAGCTGGTGGTAATCCGCATGTTGCCTTTAAAGGAGGTCCACACAATCCAGCATTGTTCTCAAATGAAGCTTCTGAAAATGATTGAAGCTGGGTGCTCGTTGGGATTGGACCCACCAGCTTATTATTTGAGACGTTAAGAAATGAAAGGAAATTGAGGTTTGCCAGCTGCAAAGGGATCTCACCATCTAGACTGTTGCTTGAGAGGTCCACAGACTCTAGCTCTCGCAGGTTTCCAAAAAATACCGGGATTGGCCCTGAGAAAGCATTGTGTGAGAAGTTGAGGCCATAAAGTGCTTTGAATGTGCCGATTACTTCTGGTATTGGCCCTTCAACGTTGTTGCATGAAATGTCAATGGTGGTGAAAATGGTCAGGATCTTCACTAGCTCCAACTCCAAACCTTTGATGGTAACTATTATTGAATCTTGATAGTAAAATGGATCGAGTGCTTCGCCTTCAAACCGGAGATCTTTAAGCTCCGATTGGTTTTTATTCCGATTAGGCTGCATAGCATCCCACGTCCCCAAACATGTCAGATGCAGT
The DNA here is from genome assembly GCF_007990345.1 of Gossypium hirsutum. NCBI lineage: Eukaryota > Viridiplantae > Streptophyta > Magnoliopsida > Malvales > Malvaceae > Gossypium > Gossypium hirsutum. The sequence continues at coordinate 64,924,263 of NC_053437.1, read as the reverse complement.
TTACCACTAAAATTGTTGGATGCTAAGTCAAAAATTTGAAGCATTTTCCATCCACTATTGTCTCCAGAACAATCAATGTGACCGCTGAAATTGTTGGATCGTAAAACAAGGACACGTAACATGGCTATACTCGTCAAATGGAACGGGAATGAGCCATTGATTAGATTGTTGCCAATGTCTAGAACCTCCAGCATTTTGCAATTGGCCAATGATTTTGGAACCTTTCCTTCCAATCGGTTTTGATTGAGATGCAGGGTTTGTAACTGACAGCTTTCTGAAAAAGTGTCAGGGATAATGCCACTGAGATTGTTTCCCCCCAAATTCAATACTCCAAGAGACACGTTCATCTGAAAGAGGCATTGAGGAATTGGCCCCCTTAAGGAATTATTAGATAGATCAAGTACTTTAAGAGCTGAACTGTTGCATATTGACCGAGGGATATTCCCATGAAAATTATTATTTGAAATGGAGAAAAAATTAGCAGACTGGAGGAAGTCACCAACGTGAGCTGGTAAAACAGAGTTGAAATTGTTGTTTGAGTAATCCAGATAGATGGCATGCAATGGAAGAATTGGGATTTTCCCATGCAATTGGTTGCCATGCAGGTCAAGAAACCAAAGAGTAGAGGTTATATTCCTCAAAGGTCTTTCGACTTCTACAAGAAAGTTCTGAGAAAGATTTAGATAAGAAAGACTTTTTGCTTTCCAAATCCAATTGGGTATGCCCCCATGAATTTTGTTTTTTGAAAGGTCTAGGTAGTTTAAACTAGTCTGATTTTTTAGGAAATCAGGGAACCCTGTTAAGTTGCAAGATCCCAACCCCAAGCTGTTAAATGTGGGGAAAGAAAGTAGGGAAATATTAGTAGTAGTGGCATCAATAGACAACCTGTTATATGAGAGATCAAGATAAGAAAGATTCCTCAGGTTTTGAAAGGCAGTCATTGGTATCAAACCACTGAAGTTGTTTGAAGAAAGTGACAGGTATTCTAGACCATGGAATTCAAACAACGACACTGGAAATTGCCCTTGTAATTTATTACTTCTAAGATCAAGGTAACGAAGCAGTAAAGAGGCCTTACCATGAAGGTCACCAATGTTGCCATCGAACTGATTTTCGGAAAGGAAAAGTGCCTGCAGTGATGGAATGCCAAACAAAGTTGGTGGAATGGTTCCACTTAACTTGTTTGTTTGTAAGTCAACACTCACTAGCTTAGAAAGGCCTGACCAATCAGTGGAATGAATTGTGCCGTTTAATTGATTACCAGCAAGGTTTAGCTCTGTAAGATTTCTGGATGATGAAAAATTTGGTATTGGACCAGAAAAACTGTTTGAGCAAAAATTTAGATAGACAAGCTGGGAAAGTTTCTTCACTGTTTTGGGTATGGGTCCACTAAAATTACAAAATGCAAGCTCTATTCTTGTCAACTGCCCAAGGTTACCGATAGATTCTGGAATTTGCCCCCCAATATGTGTGAGTGTAAGTCTTAGAGTCTGAAGAGAAGCATTGAGAGGAAACTTTTTAATCGAACCTTCCAGTAATTTATTGTTTGACAAATCAAGAGCTTGTAATGTAGGTATTTGGAAAATTTCTTCTGGTAGTCTTCCGCTCAAATCATTGTCATTAAGATGAAGGGAAGTTAAGTTTGGGAATTCTGCAAGGAATGGCGGAACCAAGCCGGACAAATTGTTGTGATCCAAGCGAATTACTGAGAGAGATCGAATCTTGGAAAGGGAAGAATCCATAGGTCCTGAAAGACAACAGTCAGACATGCTTAACACTTGCAACTCAATTAGTGGTGATAAGGCTCGGCACCACTTATTCCCCGTGGCTGATATATTTACGCCATCAAGATAAAGAAATCTTAGCCTCGTGAGATTTTGAACAAGCATCTCCAGCTCCAAAGATCTTTGGAATAAAATTACAGATAAGTCGAGGGTGACCAACCTTGTCAGGCGTGAAATCTCAACTGGAATTTGTCCTGTAAAGCCAGCATTGGACAAATTAAGATAACACAAATTCTCCAACTTTTCAAATCCCGTAGGAAAAGCGTTGATGAACAAATTAAAAGCCAAATTGAGTCGCTGGAGATGTTGAAGACGAAAAAGACTACTTGAATTGTCAATTGCACCTACAATGATTCCATTGCTTAAATCTAGACCGATAACATGACCACCGTCATCGCAACTAACACCATCCCAGGAACAACAATCCGAGGTTTGATTCCATTTCATCATCTTTCCTGGACTAGTAAATGTAGAATTGAAGCTGCTTTTGAATTCAAGCAACAACTGTCTCTGATCACTCTGACATTGCCCAGATACTAAAACCAAGTTGCTAATGCTGAAGAAAACTGCAATATATGAATTGAATGAGAACCATGAAACCAGAAAAGTTTTCATTCTTTGTGAAGATATTGCAAGATGAAAGATAATTGTAAGGGAAGTTCACAATATAAATAAAGGGGGAGGGTGAAAGGTTGGATGTAGAGTAATTGCTTGGCTTCTTTGTTAGTTGTTCCATTCTTCAGCATTTATTTTTGTGCGGGCTTCTCCTTAGCAACTTGGAAAAATCAGACCAAAGACATTGATTGGTGTTGACTCAAACCTGCTGGCCACCCTTCAAATCAACCTTGACCAAGTCCTCCAAACCACAAAAGGTAAACAAAACAAACCTAAATAAAGGATATAAAAAGCAAGCATGAAGAAAACACATGATTCAGAATAGCAACCATAAAAGAGTGAAGTGTTTGTAGTAATCGCATTTAGCTCTCATGTCTTTTAATGGAGATGACAGTGCCGACTCGTATCTTTCCATGAAGTATTATGAGAATATGACTTAATATTTTGTTTATATTTCAATACATGTAACTTGTCTCTTTTGGTTTTTCATCAACAGGATAAAACGGGTGTTTACGACAAAAAGCAGAGATGTGGTGCCACGGGGATCAAGCATGGTAGAGGAGAGTGAAGACCAAGTAAAGCTCTTTGTACGAAAGGAAATTATTTCAAGTTGAAAATAGATATAAAGATTCATGATTCAATTTCTGCAATAGTCTGCAGTAGACTTAGATGATCAGATGAGAGGAGACTGAAGAAGGAAACTGGTAGCCTTACCCTATCACCATTCAATGATTGGTTGAATGTCCATATCAAGAGAAGCAGTCCATTTTGAAAGCTTAAATTCCGTGTCTTGGCTGAACCCTGAATTAATTCCATACACCTTTTCTCACTAATAACAAAGCCAAAACCATTGACTCAAAGACCTTGTTGGTGTTGACTTCTTTGTTGGTTGTTCCATTCTTCAGCATTTTGTTTTTGCAAGTTGGAAAAATCAGTCCTACAGTCATAAAATCCAACTTATCTTCATCCTCTCCTCTCTTTTCTCCATTGCTTACCTGTCTCTTTAACAATCCCTCACAATTCTGAATTCAGTATTTCTACTGTTTTGTAGACAACTTTTATTCATGTTCGATCATTTATTTATAAGTTTTGTTCGTGTTTGATTTGCGCTCATTAAAAATTTCAAAATAATCATATATAAATATATGGTAAATAAATAAAATAAACACACAAACAATAAAAAAAATTATTAATATATAATAAACAAATAATAAACAAACTTCAAATGAACATAAATAAATTGAACAAAGTTTTGTTCGTGTTTAATTCGTTTAACAAATGAGCTTTAAAATCTTATTCATGTTCATTTATTAAACTTGATAAAGGAATAGAAATCGAACTGGTCATTCATTTATAACCCTAGATATGCTACTACGTCGCAGTGGAGAGTGAGACTTGGATATAAAGACCAAGAAAAGCTCTTCGTATTCATGTTGAAAAAGATGAAGAATAATTGCAAGGGATGTTGATAATAACAAATGGGGGGGCGAGGAAGCTAGGATGCTATAGTAGTGGTATGAATGCTCAATGATGCGGTGTAAACCAAAAACATAATTGCTGCGCCATTACTATTGCTGGATGATTCGAAAAAGTGAATGGGGAGAGCGGAAAATAAAATTACAAGCTTGATACTTGATGGAAGCTGTTGATACACTAATGGTGCATCATCAATGAAGCAAGAACCTTAGTGGCACCATGATTAAACAGATAATGGGTCTTTTACACTGATTTTATCCATATCTAATAACTTGTCGACTGGTTCACTGCCAGCAAAAATGAGTCAGCTACACAAAATCGTGTTGCTCGCTGCCATTCTAAAACCTGATTGCAAGTTTCCAAGTGAGTACATAAATCAACTCATTTTAGTCGATAAACTCATCAATGGGACTGCTCCTAACAAACAATTCATTATGAGGTAACAAGCAAAGCCAATTCAGATATGAAATTAACATTCTTCAAGCAATCATGTTAGGATGTTTATGTTGAAAATTGGCCAACCATGCTGCTGTGATATTTTTGGTTGAAGTGCATGCAGCTTGTGAACATGTTGCAGCACTTATGCTTGCTGTAACAGCAAGATTTTCTCTTTAGTTTCATTGTATTCAAACTAGTTGAAAATGAACAAGTTGATGACAACTTGATGCATTAGGTGTTCAATGACTAATTTAGGTGGCTTGTTTATGTGTACAAGCAATGTTTGAACAAAGGAGGAAGAAACAAAGAACAATTTACTTGCTCACAAACGTGAAGCAAGGAAGCAATCTGCTTTACACAAGTGATATGCTTACTTATTCAATATGAAAACAATACATTTATAGTCAAAATATATCACCAAATACTACCTACTACCACTAAGTAGCCTAGTAACTTGATAAACATTGCTTGTACACATAAACAAGCCACCTAAACTAGTCATTCAACACCTAATGCATCAAGTTGTCATCAACTTGTTCATTTTCAACTAGTTTGAATACAATGAAACTAAAGAGAAAACCTTGCTGTTACAGCAAGCATAAGTGCTGCAGCATGCACTTCAACCAAAAATATCACAGCAGCATGGTTGGCCAATTTTCAACACTCCTTGGACTCCATGTTGCAAATACCAGTCATTCATCAAGTTTTTGAACTTGGCAGTTCTTAGATGCTTTGTTTCAAGCTGACTCTGCTCAAGCAATGTCTTCAACAGGCTCGCAACTATACAGGGCTCTCATTGCTGAGCTCATAGCTCGAACTTCTCGCTAAGCTTGCAGCTTTGACACAACTTGCACATTTTTTATTGAAGCAATGGTTAGCATGTAGCAATCACATGTTTTATTATTATTATTATTATTATTATTATTATTTGGATGTAATGATGTAACTTAGTTGTATTCCAACTAAGTTTGTTAGTGGTAGTAGGTGGTGATTTATTTTAAGTGGATGTAATGATGTAACTTAGTTGTATTCCAACTAAGTTTGTTAGTGGTAGTAGGTGGTGATTTATTTTAAGTGGATGTAATGATGAAACTTAGTTGTATTCCAACTAAGTTGTCAAGTTGTAAGCTTGTATAAATAGGCTTTATGCCATTTTAAAAAAAATGAATGAATTCAATCAAGATTTCATCCATATACTCTCTATTTTAGCTTTGCTTAAAATTTATTTCATTTTTCTTCTTTGTTTCTGCCGCAAGTCTCGATTCTTGCTCGGCAAGCTTTTTGTTGAACCTTGCTATTTGTTGCACTTAGCTCCAACAATTGGTATCAAGAGCCTATTTCTTAAGGGATCTGTTATACAAATTCATGGCTTCATCAAGCTTTTCACCAGCTGCACCTCAAGTCTTCAATGGAGAAGGCTACCACATATGGGTGGTTAAAATGAAGACCTACCTACAAGCTTTCGATCTGTGGGAGGTAGTCAACTCAGATGTTGAACCAGAGCCACTTAGAGGCAATCCAACAGTGGCTCAAATCAGGCAGCATGCTGATGAGAGGACCAAGAGGCACAAAGCCATGTCTTGCATCCAGAACTCAGTGTCAGATGTGATTTTCACAAGGATTATGGCCTGTGAATCACCAAAACAAGCCTGGGACATGTTGCAAGAGGAGTTTCAAGGGACAGAGAGGACAAGGCAGCAACAGTTGCTGAACTTAAGGAGAGATTTCGAGAATTTGAAGATGAAGAAAGAAGAAACTATCAAACAGTACTCTGACAGGATTATGGCTGTGGTTAACAGCATAAGGCTCCTTGGAGAGCAGCTCAAGGAAGCTAGGATAATGGAGAAGGTTATTGTAACTCTGCCCGAGAGGTATGAGGCAAAAATCTCATCTCTCGAGGACTCAAGGGACCTGTACACCATCTCCCTGACAAAGTTGATCAATGCTTTATATGCTCAAGAGCAAAGAAGAGTAAGCAGACTGGAGGAGCATCAACAAGGTGCCTTTCAGGCAAGAACAAACACTGCCTACAAAGGCAAGAAGGCCTGGAGAGACAAGCCAAGGACTGATGTTGCAAGAAAAGAGAGTCAGACTTGCAAGCACTGCAGAAGGGCTGGTCATCCAAAAGAAAAATGCTGGTTCAATCCAGATGCTGTATGTCAGCATTGTAAAAAGAAGGGTCATGTTGAGAGAGTCTGCAAGAGCAAGGCCAAATCAAGGCAGAGTCAGTTTCAACAGAAGAAAGCTGAGGCTCGAGTAGCTAAGGAGGACAGTGACCAAGAGGAGCAAGTCTTTGCTGTGTTATACTCAGCTGCTCAAGAAAGGTTCTCATCTGGTTGGCTTCTAGACAGTGGATGCACCAACCACATGACACCTGATGCTGCAATCTTCAAGTCTTTAGACAGAAGCTGCAGAACTAAAGTCAAGATAGGAAATGGACATTTTATTCAAGCTGAAGGCAAGGGTGATGTGCTGATATGCACCCCCACAGGTGCCAAAGTGATTTCAAATGTGCTTTTGGTGCCTGAAATTGACAGAAACCTGCTCAGCATAGCTTAGTTGCTGGAGAAAGGTTATTCTGTTGTGTTCAAAGACAACCAATGCCAAATCAATGATCCAAGTGGATCCAAGCTGATGGCAGTTCCTATGGCTAATAAGAGCTTTGTAGTTGACTGGACCAGGGAGTCAGACATTGCCTACACAGTCACATCAGATGAATCCAAGCTTTGGCATCAAAGACTGGGACATGCCAACTTCAGATCGATGGCTCGAATGGTCAGAGAGGACTTGGCTGAAAACTTCATCAACTCAGTGGATCATGATGATGTGTGTGAAGTGTGTCAGCTAGGAAAGCAGGCCAGACTCCCATTTCCCTCGAATCAAGCCTGGAGAGCCTCTGAAAAACTCCAACTGGTGCACACTGATGTGTGTGGCCCTATGAGGACTGAGTCATTAAGTGGAAACAGGTACTTCATACTGTTCATTGATGATTTTTCAAGATATTGCTGGCTTTACTTCCTAAAACAGAAATCAGAGGCGGCCTCAGTGTTTTGGAAGTTCAAGACTGCTGCTGAGACTGAAACAGGTTGCAAGCTGAAGTCCATAAGGTCTGATAATGGGACTGAGTACACCTCAGCTCAGTTCCAAGCCTTCTGTGATAAGGCAGGCATCAAACATCAACTTACCAACACATATACACCTCAGCAAAATGGTGTAAGTGAAAGGAAGAATAGGAGTTTGATGGATATGGTCAGGTGCTTGATGATTCAGAAGAATCTGCCTAAAGCACTATGGGCAGAGGCAGTTAACACTGCAAACTACATTCAAAATAGGCTTCCAACCAAGGCCTTGGATCAGAAGACTCCATTCGAAGCCTGGTTTGGATTCAAGCCATCACTGGCTCATCTGAAGGTCTTTGGATGCATCTGTTATGCTCATGTACCTGCTGTCAAAAGGGACAAATTGTCTGAAAGGGCTCGACCTGGTATTTTGGTGGGCTACAGCACTGTTAAGAAGGGCTATAGGATCTTGGATCCTTCAACAAAGAAAGTGTCAGTCAGTAGGGATATGGTATTTGATGAAAAGTCATGTTGGAACTGGGAAAAACATGAACCTGAGGAAGTTTCAGAAGGACTTGCAGCAGATCAAGCTGAGCCAGATCAAAATGTTCCTGAAATGGACATTGATGATGAACCAGTTAGAGGAACAAGACCATTGACTGAGATTTATGAAAGAGCTCATGTAGCCATAGCTGAACCAAGCAATTTTGAAGAGGCTGAAGCTCAGCAAGAGTGGAAGCAGGCAATGGCTGAGGAGATTAGCATGATTGAGAAGAACCAGACCTGAGAATTAGTTGAAAGGCCAGTCAAAAGGAAGATAATTGGGGTGAAATGGGTGTACAAAGCCAAGCAAAATGCTGATGGTACCTTGAACAAACTGAAAGCAAGGCTAGTTGTCAAGGGGTTCAGTCAGAGGTATGGCCTGGACTACCTGGAGACCTTTGCACCAGTGGCCAGGCTAGACACCATCAGATTACTGATTGCCTTAGCAGCACAGCTCGAGTGGAAGATCCATCAACTCGATGTGAAATCAGCCTTTCTGAATGGTTTCTTAGATGAAGAGATCTATGTTGAACAACCACAAGGGTTTGAGATAGCTGGCAGAGAGCATATGGTCTACAAACTGAAGAAGGCCCTATATGGCTTAAAACAGGCTCCAAGGGCCTGGTACAGCAGAATCGATGGCTACTTGACTAATTTGGGATTCGATTGAAGCAAGAGTGAGCCAACACTGTATGTCAAGAAGTAAGGGACACAAACACAGCTCATTGTATCCCTATATGTTGATGACCTGCTGGTGACAGGAGGAGATCGAGCAGTGCTGGTCGATTTCAAGACCAAGATGCAAGAAGTATTTGAAATGTCTGATCTAGGGGAAATGTCTTATTTCCTTGGAATGGAGGTGACTCAAGCACAAAATGGGATATTTCTAAGTCAGAGAAACTTTGCCACAAAGATTCTGACCAAGTTCTCCATGCAAAACAGTAAAGCAACTAAAACACCTGTTGCTGTTGGAGAAAAACTATCGAGCCAAGGTGATTTTGAGAAGGTTTGTGAAACAACCTACAGAAGTCTAGTTGGTTGTCTGTTATATTTAACTGCCACTAGACCAGACATAATGTATGCTGTAGGATTGCTCTCAAGGTTCTTGCATTATTGCAATAAAAAGCATTTACAAGCTGCTAAGAGAGTGCTTAGATATGTCAAAGGCACTTTGAGCTATGGTTTAAGGTACAGCAAGGAAGGAAATCTGAAGCTGGTTGGCTACACTGATAGTGACTGGGCTGGCTCGATAGATGACATGAAAAGCACCTCAGGGTATGCTTTCAACCTTGGTTCAGCCATGTTTTACTGGAGCTCGAAGAAGCAAAGTCTGGTGGCTCAATCTACTGCTGAAGCAGAATATGTGGCAGCTGCAAGTGCTGTCAACCAAGCCATTTGGCTAAGGAAAATCTTAGCTGATTTGAAAGTGCATCAAAAGGAAGCTACTGAGATCTTCTGTGACAACCAATCTTCAGTTGCAATTGCTAAAAATCTAGTGTTCCATGGAAGAACAAAGCATTTCAGCATCAAGTTGCATGTTGTTCGAGAAATGGAGCAAGCTCAGGAAGTGAAGCTGATCCATTGTAATTCTGAGGATCAACTTGCAGACATTTTGACTAAAGCCCTTAATGTCACAAGGTTCGAATGTCTAAGAAGGAAGCTAGGTGTTTGCTCCATGCAAACCAAGGAGGAGTATTGAAGCAATGGTTAGCATGTAGCAATCACATGTTTTATTATTATTATTATTATTATTATTATTATTATTATTTGGATGTAATGATGTAACTTAGTTGTATTCCAACTAAGTTTGTTAGTGGTAGTAGGTGGTGATTTATTTTAAGTGGATGTAATGATGTAACTTAGTTGTATTCCAACTAAGTTTGTTAGTGGTAGTAGGTGGTGATTTATTTTAAGTGGATGTAATGATGAAACTTAGTTGTATTCCAACTAAGTTGTCAAGTTGTAAGCTTGTATAAATAGACTTTATGCCATTTTAAAAAAAAAATGAATGAATTCAATCAAGATTTCATCCATATACTCTCTATTTTAGCTTTGCTTAAAATTTATTTCATTTTTCTTCTTTGTTTCTGCCGCAAGTCTCGATTCTTGCTCGGCAAGCTTTTTGTTGAACCTTGCTATTTGTTGCACTTAGCTCCAACATTTTTGCTGAGCTTGCAGCTCACATACTTTCCTTGAAACTGCTCCTTCAGCATATTCCAAGCTTGTTTGAGCCTCATAAGGTTGAGCTGATGTTGTCTTTGCTACAAGCAGATCTTAATGACATGCTTATGTTCCAACAGTTTATGGGTTCTCTTCTCTGCATACAAGTTATTTCAGATTTGATATAATGCAAAATTGATGTCAAATTTTCACGATGGAGAAGTGCTAAGGTTCTCCCATGATCTAATCTAAGTGGTTGGAACCAGTAATCAAATTTACCATGTTTATAAACAAGACAAGAAATTACATTACAATTATCATGCAAGTATTAAATGAACTTTTAGATTCTGTAACCAAGTTTCATACTGGATAACTCGTCCTGATGAGGTTTATGTCATTGATGCAATCATGTTTCAGCAAGATAAGTGAAGAGAAGGCATTTTATGATTTTCTTAAAACTGAAAGAATGCTAGCCTAGTTTCCAACACAACATATCTGGAAGGCATATTTTTTCACTTTGGGATAATTCTACTTATTTAATCCAAAAGAAACAGGATACAGTTGAAAGTTGAAACAGAAACCAGAAACTGGATAATACAAGGAAAGAGATTGCTAAGTACCTCTTTTAACTTATTCCCTACTCCTTAATCCCAATTGTTGCTGGGTCCTCCTCCTTTGGTTCTGCTTTACTCTCCTCCCATGCTTTTTTGTTTCACGACCAAGACGAGGGAAAAGCCTGGAGAGAGCACGATCGATACGCTCGAAATACCAGATCCTCCATCTCTTCCAATTGATAAGAGGTACAACGATAATTCCCAACCCAAAGATAAGCCCTATCTCGACACTTAAATGATTCCAGACTATAATGCTCCCTGTCTCAGAATCTGAAGGGCTGTCTTCTTTAGCTGATGGCAATCCGCACGCTGTCTTCAAAGGAGGTCCACATAATCCGGCATTGTTTTCAAACGAAGTTGGGTGCACATTGGGATTGGACCCACTAGCTTATTATTTGAGACGTTAAGAAATGAAAGGAAATTGAGGTTTGCTAGCTGCAAAGGGATCTCACCGCGTAGGCTGTTGCTTGAGAGATCCAAGGACACAAGCTGTTGCAATTTTCCAAAAAATGATGGGGTTGAACCTGTGAAAGCATTATGTGAAAAGTTAAGGCCAAGAAGTTCTTTGAATTTGCCGATTACTCCTGGTATTGGCCCTTCAAAGTTGTTGTATGAAATGTCAATGGAGGTGAACATGGTCAGGATTTTCACCAGCTCCAACTCTAAACCTTTGATGGTAATTGTTATTGCATCTTGATATTTAACGCCGCCTCCAAAATCTTCAAATTGGAGATGTTTGAGCTCTGATTGGTTTTTATCCGGATTAGGCTGCATAGCCTTCCAAGTCCCCAAACATGTTAGATGCAGTTTACCCCTAAAATTATTGGGTGCTAAGTCAAAAATATGAAGCATTGATCATCCACTATTACTTCCAGGGCAATCAATGTGACCGTTGAAGTTGTTGGATCGTTAAACAAGGACACGCAACATGGTTATATTCTTCAACTGGCATGGGAACGAGTCGTTGATTTGATTGTTGCCGATGTCTAAAATCTCTAGCATTTTGCAATTCCCCAATGATTTTGGAACCTCTCCTTCCAATAGGTTTTGATTAAGATTGAGAGTTTGTAACCTACAACTTTTTGAAAAAGTGTCAGAAATGATGCCACTCAGATTGTTTCGCCTTAGATTCAGTACTCCAAGAGATCTGCTCATCTGAAATAGGCATTGAGGAATTGGCCCACTCGTGGAATTATTAGATAGATCAAGTACTTGAAGATTTGTATGGTTGCATAATGACTCAGGGATACTCCCATGAATGTTATTATTTGGGAGGGAGAAGAAAGAAGCAAACTGGAGGGAGTCACCAATATGAGCTGGTAAAACAAAGCTGAAATTGTTGTCTGAGTAATCCAGATAGGTGGCATATGACGGAAGAATTGGAACTTGCCCTTGCACTTGGTTGCCGTGCAGGTCAAGAATCCAAATACCAGAATTTATGTTCTTCATAGGACTTTCAAATCCTACAAGAAAGTTCTGAGAAATATTTAGGTACCAGAGATTTATTGATTTCCAAATCCAATTGGGTATTTCTCCATGAATCTGGTTGTTTGACAGGTCTAGGTAATTTAAGCTGTATTGATTTTTCAAGAAACCAGGGAACTCTGTTAAGTTGCAAGATGCCAATTCCAATGCGGTATATGTGGGAAAAGAAGGTGGGGAGATATTAGTAGCAGGGGCATCAATAGACAACCTGTTATATGAGAGGTCAAGATCAGAAAGATTCCTTAGGTTTGGAAAGGCACTCATTGGTATCAAACCGCTGAAGTTGTTTGAAGAAAGATCCAGTAAAGTGAGACCATGGAGTTCAAACACAAACATTGGAAATTGCCCTTGTAACTTGTTGCTGCTAAGATCAAGAGTACCAAGCAGTGAAGAGGCCTTACCATGAAGGTCACCAATGCTGCCATTGAATTGATTTTGGGAAAGGAAAAGTCTCCGCAGTGATTGAATCCCAAACAAAGTTGGTGGAATGGTTCCACTTAGCTTGTTGTTACTTAAGTCAACAATTTCTAGCTTAGAAAGGCCTGACCAGTCAGTGGAATGAATTGTCCCGCTTAACTGATTATCACCAAGGTTTAGCTCTCTAAGATTTTTGAATGATGAGAAAAATGGTATAGGTCCTGAAAGATAACAGTCGGACATGCTCAACACTTGCAACTTAGTGAACGGCAATAAGTCCCGACACAATTCATTCCCTGTAGCTGATATAGTTATGCCGTCAAGATAGAGAAATCTTAGCCTTGTGAGGTTTTGAACAAGCATCTCTAGGTTTGGCTTCTCAAGTTTCAATGATGTTTTAGAAATTGGAAATGCAGAAAAATCGAGTGACCAACCTTGTCAAGCGTGAAATCTCAACTGGGATTTGCCCCTTAAAGCCAGAATAGGACAAATTAAGATAACTCAAATTCTCCAACTTATCAAAACCAGTAGGAAAAGAGGTCTTGAACCAATTAAAAGCCAAATTGAGTCGCTGAAGGTGTTGAAAACGGAAAAGACTACTTGAATCGTCAATTGGACTTGAAATTCCTCGAATGCTCAAATCAAGACCGATAACATGACCACCAGCATCGCAACTTACACCTTCCCAGGAACAGCAATCCTTAGTTTGATTCCATTTCATTAGCCTTCCTAATGGGGTAGCAAAAATAGTAGAACGGAATCTGCCGCTCAAATTCAATTCGAGCAACAATTGTCTCTGATCGCTTTGACATTGGCCAGAAACTAAAACCAAGTTGCTAATGCTAAAGAAAATTGCAAAAAATGAATTGAATAAGAGCCACGAAAACAGTAGAGTCCTCATATTTTCTTTTTTGTGAGGTTATTGAAAAATGGAGAAAAACTGTAAGGCATGTTGACAATAAAAAGGAATGGGGGGAGGGAGAAAGCTAGGATGCTATAGTAGTATAGTATGAATGCTCAATACTGCAGTGTAGACCAAAAAAATTTTTTACATTTGATTATTGGTTTCAATCATATTGGAAATTATGGAAGACCTCATTCAAGGTCTCTGATATGCAACTTACAGAGTGCTTGGAGGGACCTTTACTGGCTTACACATTGAACTTTCCTTCCATTCTTCTTATACCAAGAATAAAAACACGTTTTTTTTTTCAAAATAAACATAGATCCCTTAATTCTACCAAAGAATAATAGATATGGGATCTTTGGTCCCTATATTGCTTTTATCTATGTCTAATAACTTCTTGTTGACTGGTTCATTTTTGCACAAGTGGATCAGCCAGACAAACTTTAAAAGTTGGACTTTAAAAAATAATAAATCATGGTGTGGAATAATACACTAAATTAATATACTTGATAATAAGAAAATTTTGGAAAAATAATAATAATACCTAATGGTAAGCAATTTTTTTATTAAAAAAATGACTAATGCTTTTGTGTAAAAATAAATGATCCATAACTCTTCTATCAATGTTTAACTTTCATCCATTGCATTAACCATTCATTTTCTTTTTATTTTAAGTAACCATTCTTTATTTTATTTTATTTTTTTGAAGCAGAAGTAACCATCCATTGTTTTTATTTATATTTCATGTTCATGCATTGCTTTTACAATTATCTTTTTTAATATTTTATCGATATTTTATTTTTATCCATGACCTTTATTAATACATTTCATCAATTTATTTTTTTTTTTTAAATTATTTGAATTATTTTTTTATGTGAAATATGAAAAACTTGATATTAATAATATGAAAAGGTTAAAAATTGAATGCAAAAGAAAAAGAATTCAACTTCATTTTAAAATAATAAAATAATGTTTCTAAAATAATATTCTTTCAAAATTAGAAAAAAAATAGCATTTAGTGTAAATGTTCTCTATAACATATTTTTGGAACAAAGAACCCAACCTAAGATAATAAACTTAAATGCTCAAGGAATAAGCAACCCAAGAAACCCAAACTTCAAAAACTCTTAAATAGTACCTATTATAGCATTACACTTAATTCAACAAACACCCGATGCAAAACAAAAGGGCGGGCAATGGAGTAAAATCCCCGAGCATGACCTTGTCGAGCTAAGAACAATAGCCTTGACTAGTCAAAAACAAGCACTCTCATGTAAAAAGATAATCCACGGATAACCCAAAAATATAAAGCAAAATTCATTCAACTATTCCATTATTCTGTCTATTGACATAAACATCGGAATGTATCGTGGAATATAAACTCCAACGCCCCTCTACTACACCTCATGTGGAACGTAAACAGGACTAATTCTCAAATTTTATCCAAATGCAGTGAGAAATTATAGGACCATGAATGCCAAAAATACATCGGCAGAGATGGGACGATTTGGATTATATTGAAACTTGAACAGATTTTGAATGTATTTTTTCATACAATAAACTTTGAATAGGCAAAGGCATAGAGACAAGTGTATGGGAAGAGGACCACCATGGGTGCATTTTCTAGTTAATTAACTAGGATACCTTTATGCTTAGTTTGCTTAATTTTTCTTGTAATTCTTGGATTGAAAAACTTGGCAATGCTTCATTTTTATTTAGATTCGTTTCTGCTATTGAATTTTAGGGTTCTCTTTTGTGCTGTCTCAAGTGAGAAACTTGTGAAAATGAAACATAACTAAAATTTATTACTCATAATTTTGTCCTCTCAATTATAACTTAAATTTGATTAGCTATCATAATTATCACACTTTGTCACTTTTATGCAAATATTTAAAATTTTAGAAACTTACCACTAACCACAAAAATGAGAAATGCTAATTCCACGATGAATTTGAAACTTCTTGACAGTGAATGGTATAAAAGGAGAATACATCAAATCTGCAAGTACCAAAATATACTTGCACATGCATATGCAAGCAAGAAGAGATGCAGAGAAGAGGAAACAATTTACATTTTAAGTCGGATTATCAGTGATCTAGAATGTAAATTACCCGAAGAGAAGAGATAGGATTTGGGCCGAAAAATTCGTATCGGTCATTGAAATTGTGATCTGAGAATAAAGCTCTGCCTTCGATCATACACATTGCAGGAAATGTTAGGTTAAAAAGGATCACAAAAAAATTTAAAGATTGCCTCCATATTTCCAGAAGAGATCTATTTACCTCAGAATTAGTTATAAATTCTAATTCTGCAAAAAAGGTTGGTATCTGCTACGCAAAATTCATGTCATCTCAAAACCTTCTCATGGCTTGTCATGAAATGGTATGCTCATTTTTCGGTTGCCGTGAGGATGATAGACTACTTCCTAATCGACGCAGAACTCCTTCCTTTGACCGTTTGCTCGGCATAGATTCAGACAATCTGCAAATAGAGATAACTAACGTTAAGAAGCAAAACATTAGTTTCTTAAAGCCTCAAAGCTCAAAAAAAAATTTCCCATCCTTTGATGCTAACTACTATTCCATTCAAAAAGTGAGTCCACGTTGGTGATGGATAGACGAGAAACGAGGGAAGTTTCCACAATGAAACCCAGTCACTGTCTGATGAAGATTTGCAATAGCAGTCCTAACTCCTAATCGTAGATAAAAGTGCAAATAAGTAAAAACATCTCTCTGATGTAAAAGCCATGCAAACCCTAAGATATGGAACAAAAACACTGGAAAAGATGAGGTTCTGAGTAAGAATGACATGGGAAGGCACATGAGCCTTGAACGTAGACATGTTAATTCTGATTCGAACTCATAAATCCAACCTGGTCAACCGACCCAACTCTACCCAATGTAACCATAAGAAGCCAACAACCCAAACCTGTTCAACCCGAACCTAAAACAATTCAAATTTGAAAATTGAAACAACCCAAACAGAAAATAATCTGACTCGAAAAACCTTAGCTTCAAACCTGAATGACTCAAACCCAAAATAACCTGAACTTGGAACGACCCCAACATGAAATTGATCTGAACCGAAGTGACTAAAAAATTTTAAAACACGAATTGACCAAAGCCAAAACTAATCCCACTCACCCAATTGACATATCTACTTGAATGTACTTAAATATGCCACTTAAATAGATAGAACTCAGTCAGCACTTGGTCAGTGAACCCTACTTTCCATAATTTTCAAGGCTAAGGGCATAAATACATCCTACAAATACAAGAGTAGATACAAAAGGAAAACATATATACCTTGGTGAATTCGCACGTTTTTCAACTGGTTGATTTGCTATACTGGATGAATTACTCCCAGGTTCTTCAGCAGCCTGATATTTAGTCATCAAACAAACAAGTCGGTCAATCTATACCAGCTGAAATCACTGATTGCAATCTTTTCCGATCATTCACGAAAACAAAAATAATTATTAATAAGCCATTCTAAAACCTGATTTCAAGTCTCCAAGTACATAAATCAACTCATTTTACTTGAGAACATGATTGCTTGTAAACATCTCCAAGTATATAAATCAAACTCAGTAATCATGGGATATTAGCAGAGGATTCACATTCAAGGAAATTACGTCCATGATATTACATCTACAAGAGGGAATAAATATCTGAAAGAAATGTACTGGGAATACTTGGATAATGGGCAAACTAAAGACTGACACCAAGCCCTTACCTCTTAAAAGGATTAAGTGAGCCAATTAAGGCAACAGTAGCAGACAATAAGCTGGCCCACTCTCCTTGAAGAGTTTTAGCTCTTACATCTTGGTGCAATTCAAAGAGGAGTGGTTTCTCTCCGTATAACCACTACCTATATCTGGAAAAGTTTTGCCCAGATACTGTTTATCCAAGCATCACCTTTCTATAAACAAAGAAATCAAATCAAGTAATGAAAGCATCATCAGGAATGCCCACCTCAGAAGTATTATCTTTAGGAAAACCTTCTTTTATTGCTTCATTTGATGCAGGATTCACGTCCCATAGAAATCCATTTTCAGTTCCAAGAGAGAGATTATTGAAATCTCTATCCACAGCTCCCGAACGAGGCGCTATATATGCTACATATTTTTCTGAGATGCCATGTATATAATTAGTTAGGTACTTCCTGCACCTTCACTTGATGTCATAGTTAAGAAAAACACAAACTGGAAACAAAAAAACCTGCATAATCTACTAATACACCCGTATTATAACACAATCATATTTTTCACCAAGTATGATGCATGAAAATATGCATATCCATGGCCCTAGAAGGTTCCAAAAAGCACTAAAAGGTTTAAACTCCTTTCATGAAACTAAATAGAACTCATGGGACCTTTGAGAAAGTTAAAAAAGACGAATACAATTATAGCCCAAGGACTATATTCCTTATCATTCATTTCTGACCAATCATATTGAAACCAAGGTGCATGCTTCCAGTCTTGAAACAAATAATTATAATAACAAGTACAGCAAGACAAACAACCAAGAATGAACGCACCTGCTAAATTATGAAGAGCAAGCTCAGCAGCTTGCTGCTGAGCATCCCTCCTTGTCTTGCCCATTCCAACACCAATCTTCTCCCCAGTGAATAAAACCTAAATAAAATAAACTGGAAAAATGAGATGCTTTCTGAAAAGTCAAAACAAATTCACAAACTACAATCAGAGAAGGTAAAGGAAATAAGGGAACAAAGAGTATTAGTGAAGCTAGTTTCAAGAAAAAAATACATGTCAATACCACAAAAAACAAAGCATTTTCACAATATTACAAGGCGCAAACACAGTTGAAAATTCAGATCAATCCAGAAGAATTCCATTTATTAGCAAGGAAGTACAGCTTTCACTGACCTCAACAGAAAACTGCAAATCCTTACTGGTGCTTACCACAGACCTGAACTCAACCTGTAAAATACAAATTTGAAAAACAGTAGATAGATTAAACAAGGCAATCAAGCTTAACTATAAATAATCATGCACCTAAAGAGCTGGTCTCCCCTCTATTGTTTTTTGTACACTACTTTACGCTCATCAGCACCATTCACAAGAAAAGGACCCATAAATAAATTGTGACAGTCGTACTCATGAATGGTCATTGAAGTCGTATACGATAAAAAGGAAATTTAATGGATGAGATCCTAACCCTCAAAGTAAAGGTACCTTTGAACCACATCTTCGTCCAATTTCGTGTAGAACACCTATCGACAAATGGGAGGGTAGAAGATTCATTTTTCCACCTTCAGACTGCAATTCTCTAGTAATAGAAGGCAGATGATTCTGAGTTCCACCTATCTCTGCAAGTGAATTCAAACAATCATTTACGGAAGTTACCACCCAGTTATCTAAAACCGCCTTTACTCCAAACAATAATAATAGATGTTCATGACAAACCTTGGAATCATGTCCTTCCACAATATCTAAATTCATCTAATTTAATGCAACAATACAAAAAGACCCAATTCAACTCCTCCATTCCATGTTCAACTCTTCTACCTGCTTTTTGATTTTCTAGACAGCTTCTTTTCTCATTTGAACGATTATTTATCTATTACACTTTAACAAGCATATTTATCTCCATATACTCCACAACTTATCTGCCATGCATAGTAGCTCTGATTATTCGTTATTCAAACTATTTTACCTAGTAACATATTTACAAGACCACAAGCCTCCTTTCAATAGAATATCAATATCATGCAACAACTGAATGACACAAGACAAGCATAATAGCTTCAGAAACCTGATAAATGAGCAGTAGGCAGAACATTCTGCTTCGGTGTATCAAGTCCAGTACGTGCCTGAAGCATACAAGATAAAATTTAG
This sequence comes from Gossypium hirsutum, assembly GCF_007990345.1. Taxonomy (NCBI): domain Eukaryota; kingdom Viridiplantae; phylum Streptophyta; class Magnoliopsida; order Malvales; family Malvaceae; genus Gossypium; species Gossypium hirsutum. The sequence continues at coordinate 64,904,905 of NC_053437.1, read as the reverse complement.
GATGCGCACAGGTTAAATGAGATAATTCTAGAGGAATTTTGATCAAACCTCTTCAATCTTCACTTGGGATGCATACGATGGTAAACCAGTGGAAACAGAACCAGGTGCTGTATGAGGAAACGGATTCTGATAACCTCGCAATTTATCAGATTTTATTACATCAGATTCTTGTGTAGTGCCTGATGGTCGATCATTTAGATGCGATTCATTGATGTCTTCTTCCACCAACCAACCTCCCTGAGGCACTACTGATGATGATGATGTCTGTATCGGAAATTTAGGTAGGAGTGGAGGTTGGATCGAGCTCTGATTCCTTAAGTCTAAACTCTGTTTTATGCCAAGGGCTCTTCTCTTCATGTCATAATCACCTTCACTACCGTTGTTATCTCTTCTTACAGAAGCTCCAAGCATCATAGGATTTGAAAGCAGACCAGGAGCTCCAAGTATACTAGGTTCTAAGATAAAGTTAAAAGTAAAAAAATAAGGCCAAATACACTCCAACCCAGTAAATAATGCCTTCTGCTCAAAACAATAACATTAAACTGAAATCCTACTCTGAGAAGGCAATGGTGCTACTGAAGATGCAGGACCAACAATATCTGTAACAGGAGGCTGAGAGGTTTCAGACCGCAACTCAGGGTTACTTGTAACTGGACGAGTGGAAGAGTCCAAAACATGCTTCTCCTCCTGAATAAACTATAGATATTATAATAATGAAAATTAAGGGAAAAAACACATTTCAAATAATAAAAAACTCAAAATGGCAACACACATCACTAGAAGCAACTGAAAAGAATGAACATATCCAAAAGATGGCAAAGTGCAACACAACGTTATCATGTGTATAGTTTATTAATTGTTGTTAGAGCATTTATTCAACAAAAGTAGTATCCAGACCAAGGACAATTGGCAAATTTATATTCATTCACCAAGTAACTACCAAACTTACAGACTGATTCATCCTCCGCTCAACTTCAGCTCCGTTCATTCCTTCACAGATAGGAGCTCCATTGTTCCCATTTGAAGCAAAACTAGCTTCCTGCAATCAGTGACAAGTAAATACTTGAAATGCAATTGGAAATTCAAAGATTCTCATAACTAATTATCATATATGGTCAATTTAAGTACCTCTGACATCAAATAGTTGCTCACATCAGGGGCAAGAGGCAGATTTACCACCTCATCTTCATAAAAAACTTCAGACATCTTCCGCAATACATTGTCATCAAACTCTCTAAATAAAACATACCATCAGAAGTTAGAAATGCAGACATCAAAGGATGATAATCATGGATAGCCATCTACCACACAAAATTAATGGCTTACTTGAAAAACAAACCCCTGGCATTGCATGCAACATTTCTTGCGACACAGAGGACTGGAACTGCATTTGCTGTCTAATAAAGAGGGAAAAGATTTTCCAAGAAAAAAATCAGAAAAGGAAAACAATATCTCAGATTATTAATAAGTTAGCTCACAAATAGGAACAGCATGTACCTCCGCCTGAGGAGCATAATACGGAGCAAATGGGGGAACTACATGAACTCGAGGTTGATCCTTATCCTCCCAGACCTTTGAACGATCATCAATTACCATTGCCATCTGTGGATGGCATTTGCCATCACGGAACACATTTAGCAAAGATTTCCTGGAACCTGTAATAGTCATTAAGAAAACAAAAAGACATTACATGGTTGCTAAAGCAGTCAACAAAGTAGTAGCACCAACAAGAAAGGGAGGCTACCTACTACCACTACAGGTTCATTGCTTGAAGAGACAATTTTCACATATGCTAATAGAAAATTAAGAATCAGAAACTCAGATTCCAAAAAGAATTAGAATTAATTTCTAAAATTTCATCATTTGAATGATAGCACACCATGACTCAAGTGCAAAAGAAGATAGTTAAACTCGTTAATCAACTTGCCAGATTTGACACAAACAACTCGGTCCAGTAGTTGTTTTGAACCTATCAGATGTGCCCCAGGATCAAGAAGCCTCCACATCTCTAATGCATAATCTCTTTCAGCCATAGTACAAACATATACTTCAAAGCGCTTTCGGCCTTTCGCAGTCAAATAGCTTCTCAATTCATCCCACGCTGGTCGTAACCTCACCAGCACACTGGTATCCCGAATCTGTACAAAGAAAACTATTCATAAATGAGAAAGCATACACAACTTCATATTCCAAACAGAATCCTTATATTCATCCATTGTTTCACGTGTTACATTAAGCACTTATCAAAATGCCTATATCACGGAAGGACGATCAGCTCAGTAAATTCCAAATGATACAACATAAATCCCAATTTATTTTTATCCGTAAAATATGCCAAAAAGGGATGGAGCTTCTTTGTTCTAACTTCTAAAACAACCGATGGAATCCATATCGATATTATGTTTCTATGAACAATCATTGGAGAACACAAATCCACTAATATATAAACAACTAAATCAACAAAAACACATCAAGTCAATAATTGTTTCTCTAACCTCAGGATTGATACGAGTAAGGACAATATTTCTGTCCTGCAACCTAATCACAGGCCGAACAACTTTCTCATGGCCATCAGACAAAGGTGGAACCTCTTCCATCTGAACTTTAAACATTTTTCCATTATCAACAACACAATCACTCTCCGCGTACTGCTTCAACAGCAACCGATCATCTATATACCTTCTCAATTCAGCCGACATCCCTGAAAGACGAATCGGATCACTCTCCCGCGCAATCCAACCCCTAAGCACTTCGATCCTATCCTCAAACGACTTCATCGTGTTGGCAACAATCAACGTTTCATCGAGATCGAAAACAATCGCGAGACACCTCAAGTTAAGCATCCCTAAGCAAGAATTGTACAGTCCCGTAGAAACCGAAAAGCACCAAAAACAAGGAAACTTCTTCTGTTTACTCGGCATTGCCACTAAGTGCACCTCTTCATCTCCAACCAAAACCACCGCCGTCTAAAAAAAACCACAGTCAAAACTAATTAATTAAATTATTTTTAAAAAATATATATTTAAAAAATTAGAGGAAACCTTGAATTCGTAAAAGCAAGAGGCGTGAAGATGAATCAAATGCGGCTGTTCTACGGGAAAAGGGGATTCGAGCTTGCAACGAACGGGAAATGAGGAAATCGTGTGGAGAATCGAAAGAGGAATGCATCGTTCGCTGGTAGGGGAGATGTGGTGGATACGAATCTCGTTATTCGGGAACTGGAAATTCGAGTCCGTGATAGGGATAGTGTTCAGTTCACCCAAAAAAAAGTCTCCATGATACACCATGGATTTAAACCCTAATCGACTCATTTTTTTCTTTAAAAAGGCGAAAAATTCAAAATCCCAGTTGGATTCGATAATATTAAGGAAGAAAAGTGGGATGGTAAAACAGTAAAATGTAAAGAGATTTAAGGCTTAAAGATTAAAGAAGAATCCGTGAAGTGAAGTTCTTCATTACTCTCTCTCTCTCTTTTTCCTCTCTCTCTTTGTATTTTTTTTCTCTCCCCCTTTGGTTTTTTTTTTTTTTTGTTTTTTGGCTGGGTTTCAAAGTATTTATAGCGGAAATGATGGGTTCGTTTAAATAGGAGGTGAGGTTTGGATGAAATTACGAAAATACCTGGATGTACGGTCCTGTTTGGGCCAGTGAAAATCCGAATCTGATAAATGAAAATCTTCATGATTTTAGTTCTCCGTAACCAAATCCCAATCGTAGCACGTTAAACGTTGATTTTTAAGTTTTAGCTTAGTTTGAGATTTTGATTGAATTTTATTAAATTTATTTTAAAACATAAAATTAGATGGTTAACTTAAAAAAAAAAGTTAAATTACAATTTGGGGCTTGAATTTAATATTTTTTATATTGGAGTATATTTTTTTCTAAATTAAATCTTAAACTTGACATTGTTCTCGCATTAGAACTTGAATTATAAAAAAAAAAGTTGTTAGAAAAGTTGGACAAAAAGTCCATGCCCTAGTATTAGAAGAGTATTAGAAGAGTTGTCAAGTTCAAGCCCTTAAAAGTTATTCCCTTTAAAAAATGGTAAACTACCAAAATAGTTACTTTTTGTTTATCTCAGGCTACATTTTAGGCATTTATGTTTGAAATGTTACGTTTTAGTCATTTACATTAACGTGTTGTAACATTTTAGTCACTGAGTTGTTAATTGTCGTTAAAGGTATAACGGTAAGCTGACGTGGTACATTAAATCATCATTTCAAACAAAAAATTTAGGTTAAAAAATATAATTGGTCCTCATATTTTTTCGCTTTGAGAATAAAAAAGGAAAATTAAAAGAACATAAAAGAAAAAAATTAAATTACTCAAAATAAAAAAATATGGAGACCAATCGTATAATTTAACCTAAATTTTTTGTTTAAAATGATGATTTAACGTGCCACGTCAGCTTACCGCAACACCGTTAATGTCAATTAATGGCTCAGTGACTAAAATGTTACAACACGATATTGTAAGTGACTAAAACGTTACATTTCAAACATAAGTGACTAAAATGTAATCTGAGACAAACAAAAGTGACTATTTTGATAATTTACCCTTTAAAAAATACAATAATCAAATTACGGTAAAAGTATCATATAAGCCCTTGTATTACGAGTCAAATTGCATTTTTTCCCTTTTACTCAAAAAATAATCAAATTAATCCATATATATATTAGATCAATGAACAAACTTATCTTTTCTGTTAAAAAATTCATATTCCTAATACAATAAACTCCATAATAATTTTTACCATCAAATTGCTATCCTTTTTCACTATCACTTTAAAACAAAGATAAATAAATGTTCCTTAACTTTCAAACTTTATCTTCATTTTCAATTTCACCTATTTATTTCAAAATTAAATTTACAAAGATTAAATTGTTCATCTTCAGGTCTAATTATGAATTTCATATATTTAGTTTACGAAATTTAAGAAGTTACTCTCGATTTGATTGTCGTAGTTTAAATGAAAACTAAAAAATTAATTCAATTGTTGACAAAAACTTAAACCATTGATTTTGCTATTTTATTATATAAAATTTGTTGAACTCTTGATTTTTTTTTTCTAATTCCATACGTATAAATTGTTAAACTATTGATTTCCAAATTAGTAATTTAACAATAAATTTTAACAATGTTAATCAGATTAACTTCTCGATTTTCATAAAGTTGAGAAATGAACTTTATAATTAGACCGGTAAAAGTACCATGGAAGCTTCTGTACTAGGTATTAGATTGTATCAAAGAACAAATTGAACATTTCTGTTAAAAATTTCATCCACTTCTATTGTTAAAAACTATCTTGGCTGACAAAATAACCAGAAAGTTACGCGTGGCGTGCTACGCATACCTCATTTTGACATACAACGACCAATTTTTAATAGTTCGCTCTTTGATCTAATGTATATAGATTAATTTGCCCATTTTTTGGAGTAAAGGGTACAAGGGCTTCCATGATACTTGTACCTAATTAGACCCTCATTTTTAAAGTACAGGGATCCTTTGAAGAATTTAACCAAAGATAAAAAGCACCATATTGTGAATGATCAATTTTGGATACACTAATTTCAAAAATAATTACACAAATCACAAATGGGGTGCTACAGCCTTTGAGCTTCTGGCTTTTACCCACCTCTTTGTAATAAAAACCAAATGGGTCAGTGGGACGGTAAAGAGCTCGATGTTACTGAAGCAAGATTTTAACCTCGAGTCTTGTGGGTAAAGAAAATAACTCTTGAAAGAGTTCTGCCTTTGACCCAACTCGTAATAGTGAACTACATGATCATCACCTAGGAAGCATTTCTGTTATACTATGAGAGCTAACAATGTTAGTAGAAGAAGAAGGTTCCATTGATTGTTTGCCTTTAGTCTTCAAAGACGACGATGTTAACTCCGACGATGTACGGCGATACCCTTTATAAACACCGGCCTCGGTTAGCAGCTTATCGTTGAGGTGCACGTCTTTGGATAGCATATGCACCACTTGATTCATTGTGGGTCTTTGATGTGCAGATGCTTGGGTGCAAAACAAGGCGACCTTGATGAACCGTAGCACTTCATCTTCTGGATATTCAGTTAGTTCTGGATCAACAATGTCTAAAAGCCTTTCTTCTTGTTTGAGTTTCCATGTCTGCGTCACATTGCAGTTTTAGTCAGCTGACTATGTCGAGACCATCGAGGTCAAATTATGATTTTGGTCCCTCTGATATGCTCAAATTTAAGATCTAAACCTATACTTTATTTTCGCATAATTTGGAGCACCCTTGTTGCAGTGTTAATTATTGAATTTGTCCTACTTTTTGGTAAAAATGAAAAGATTTTTTCAGTCTCTCTCGATATTGATATTTAGCAAATTGGTCCCTCTCAAAAAAGCGAAGCAATTTCATCAATGTCAATTTCAAAAGTGAAGGATAATTAATCATTGTGTTAATATTTCCCATCAATTGTATATAATTTCGATTGGTATAATAACAAATGTAGCCCTAAATTTTACACATCCTTTCAATTTAGTCTTGTTAACAAATTTAGCCTACAAAATTTTTGTAAATGTTGAGACTAAATTTGTTGAATCTTTTAGAATCAAAACCAAATTGACAAAACATGTAAACATTGAAGGCTAAATATGCTATTGTATCAATCAAAATTGTGCACAATTGATGAAATGCATAAACACTATGCTGCTCACTTTTAAATTTGATAGGGATTAAATTGCTCCGATTTTTTTAAAAGAGATTAAATTGTGAGAGATTGAAGAAGTTTTTTTACCCCTACTTTTTTTTATTGTCGTTAGTTAATCCAAATAGCCAATACTCATGTAACTTTTTTTGTTGGAAAGAATAATTTTAAGAAAAAAAATCCATATTAACAGTTTAATGATATTAACTATTTGGACTAACTAATGATATTATAAAAGTCTGACAATAAATTATAATTTTAGAGGGACCAAAACCACAAAATTGACCAATTATATAAAGCCTGAGTTTGGATTAACTAACGACGATACATAGTCAAATTATAGTTTTAGTACATGTACTATACTCAACTTGATGTTTTAGTCTCTATACATCATTTTAGCATAATTTAGTCCTCCTATTATTAATGTTATGCATTAATCTATACTTGGGGTGCAGCTGGAAGATTTTAAAATGACAAATTAGTGAAAATAACTATTTTGATATCCATAATTTCACAATGTAGTTTTTGGTAGAGCAAGTAAGCTATTCTGTTAATGACGGTGAAAAAGAAAAACGGGATAATGTAACTTTTGGCCCTTGAACTTGGCAAGTAGGTACAGATCAACTCCTAAACTTGACAACTAGGTTTACTTTGGCAATTGAACTTGACAACTAGGTCCATTTTGATCTCTAAACTTGAAAATTATAAAAGTTTGATGATGTGGCACTATGAGTTTGAAAAATTTTAAAAAATTTTGGATGATAATGTAGTATAATCTCAAAGTGTAATATTCAGTGTTTTAATAACCGAACCAATGGCCGAACAAGTTAAACCAATAATTCTAGATTCAACCGGTTTGATCAGTTCGATCGTCAAACCAAAAATAATTAATTAATTAATTAAAATTTTATAAAAATCTTAAAAAAAAGTAAAAATAAAATAAAATCAGATTTACTTAGCTTTTTAGATTTTTATGAATTGTTAATTATTTATTTAATTATTGTTGGTCCGACGGTCGAACCGGTTGAACTGGTTAAATTGAGAACTGGTGATCTAATCACTTCGGTTATTAAAACACTGAATATATGGCACTCTGAGATGATATCATATCATCATCTTTTTTTTTTCAAGTGATGATGTGACACAATCTTTGAATGTTACATCATCAAACTTTTAGATATTTCAAGTTTAGGGATCATAATAGACCTAGTTGTCAAGTTCAAGTGCTAAAGTGAATCTAACTGTCAAGGTCAGAGACCGATATGGACTTACTTGCCAAGTTTAGGGGCCAAAAATTACATTATCCACCTTTTTCTTCACGGTGATTAACAGAATGGACTTAAATGAGTAACAATTTTCAAGTTCAGGAGTCAAAGTGGATAAAAAAAGTTCAGGGACCAATGTGAACATACTTGCTAAGTTCAGATGCCAAAAGTTACATTATCCCTTTAAATAACACAAGTAATTTCGGGTTTGGATATTTAAAACAGCTGCATCTGACTAAGGAATTTTTTAATAATAGGAGGACTAAATTACATAAAATTATGACTGAAACCCAAATTGAATTTAGCATGGGGATGAAAATCATAATTTGAGATGAGATAAAGTGATGAAAAAAGGATTTAAAAAGATACCCATTCAACAAGAAGCATCAATTCCACTCCAAATGCAGCCTTAGTACTGCTTTTTCCACTGACTATTTCAAGTATGAGAACCCCAAAGCTGTATACATCTGCCTTCTTGGTTAATTGTCCCAAAAGGGCATATTCTGGGGCCAAATATCCACTGCATAAAATGAAGTATGGCTTAGGAAAAAATACACTGAATTATATCATCTTATCACAGAAAAGAGTATCACGTGTTAGATTTCACGTTTGCATGAATTTAGTCTACCACAGTGGCTTAAGCATGTCATTGTGGGGTTATTTGCATTAAATGTCCCAAATCTATTGAGTCAAATTTTAAATTGGTTATAAACTTCAAATTATTACAATTTAATCCTCAAACTAAAGTATTTCTCCAATAAGGTCTTACACTAGATTGAATTTGACATAGTTCCTTTTCTAAGCACGTACAAATTAATGAATATTTTTATACACACTAGATCCAGGTTGATGCCAAAATTGATGGCTAAATTAATAGAACCTAATTGAAACGATACTTAGTTTGACGATTCAATTGAAATATTTTAAAATTTAGGGATAAATTTAAAATTCGACTCATAGCTTAGGGACATCTGATACAATTATCTCCTTCTATATAAATATATTCGTCTCCACAATCATCAACAATATATATGATATCGCACTTCGTCAAATGTTACATGATTATTAACATGTGGACTATGCATGATCGACATGTGGCATTTACATGTCTCACATACTTATTTCACGGGACTTGCAGATTATATAAGTCTTTCCCCGTGACTTTTTACGGAGGAATCATAGTAAAAGTAACATGGAGGCCCCAGTACTAAGAGTCGAATTGCATTTTGTCCCCTATACTAAAAAATAAGTAAATTAGTCCTTATACATTAAATTAAAATACAAATTGGTTCTTTCTGTTAAAAATTTCATCCATTTGTATAGTTAAAAATTGGTATAGATGATGAAATAACAAAATAGTGATGTGATGTGCCATGTGTACCTTATGCTGACGTAAATGGATCAATTTTTAATAGAAGAATCAATTTGCTCTTTGATTTAATATATAGAAATTAATTTATCTATTCTTTTAGTAGAGAAAATAAAATGCAATCTGACTACTAATAAAACCTCTTGCCGAGGAATCAGTCCAACATAAAAGAGAAAAGCTAAAAGGAGAGGGCCCTTCTTCTGCTCTCCTAAAGAGGTCTGCGGCTCCCATGCTAGGGGACCTTCTCTAACCTATGGCTTTCGGCTTCCAAGGGAACCGCGGTTGATTATCAAACCATATTTGTGCGTCACCAATACTAAAAGCAGGTTTTATCATTTGTAAGTCGTGAATCAATCAAAAAACCTTACCTAAAACAAGATTTTTCATCAATGAACTTTGAAATAGTTACATAGCTAAGGCAGGTCATTGCAAAAGATACAAAATGCAAAGAGAATCATGCTTACACTGTTCCAGCAACTCGAGTACTTAGATGAGTGACATTGTCTGGGAAAAGCTTGGCTAGCCCAAAATCACCAATTTTAGGATGAAAATCCCCATCAAGAAGTATATTACTAGCTTTAATATCCCTGTGGACAATACGAGGTACAGCTTCATAATGAAGAAATGCAATACCAGAAGCTGTACCTAAGCAAATGGCTGCTCTTTTAGGCCAATCCAGAGCTATATATTTACTTCTTGAACCTGAAAATAACCATTGCTTGACATTAGAATACCCTGAAAACCTTGAAAACTATCTATGTTTTTCCTCTCAAGTACAATGCATTAGATAGAGGTAAAAGTACCACGGAGACTCTTGTACTAGGAATTAAATTGCATTTGGGCCATTCTACTCAGAAAAATGGGCAAATTAGTCTCTATACATTAGTCAAGAGCAAATCAATCCTTTCTATTAAAATTTTGATCCATTTCTACTATTAAAAACTACCATGGCTAATAGAATAACTAGATAATGATATGAGGCATGCCATGTGTACCTCGCGCTAACGTAAAAGTATCAATTTTTAATAGTAAAAATGAATGGAATTTTTAAGAGAAGATTCAGTTTGTTCTTTGATTTAAAGTACAAGACTAATTTATCCATTTTTTTAGTAAAAGAAGCAAAATACTATCCACTTCTATTACAAGGGCTTCCATGATATTTTTACCATTAGATAGGCTAAACTAATATACATAAATACGTAATGTAATATTTTCTTCATAGTTCTTATCCTAGAAAAAGTCAAATTATGGCTGTGGTACCTCTACTATACTCAAAATTGAGATTTAGTCCCTATACTTTAGTTTAATATAATTTGATTTCTAGTTAATCCAATATTTGTTATTGTTAACTATTCCAAATAAAATACTAATGTGATTTTTTTTTTCAAAATATGCCCTCCAACACAAAAGAATCAATATCAAAATGACGAGTTAGAAAAACAGTTTTTAAGAAAAACTCAGGCTGGAATTTTAACCGGAATAGTTATCACTGATTACTATTTGAACTAACCAATGACATTATAAAAGTAGAGGACCAGAATCATAATTTGACCCTGCAAATAATCTATGTTCTTAAGTGAGTAGTTCAAATGAAAGGAACTAAACAAAGTTTGGGTCAATAATAATATGTTGCATCTCCAAGCTATAGTTCTTAATTCATTCTAACTTGTATGAAAAGCATAGGATTTAAGTAGTTACCAAGTAAAACACTAGCAAGGCTGTTATTTTCTAGGTATTCATAGACCAAGATCCGATGATTGTCGTCAACACAACAGCCGATTAGTTCGACAAGGTTCGGATGTTGAATGTTCGATATCATATCGATCTCTGTCACAAACTCGCGAGATCCTTGTTTGGACTCTGTAGACAGTGTCTTGATGGCTACCTGAGTGCCATCTCTCAAAACTCCCTAAGCAATCATAAAAGCAAAGTTACCATTAGGTGTCTTTCTCTGCTAATAGCGGCATTAGTACCACAAACAAGCATTCATCTCAAAACCACAAAAACCTCCTCTCACACACGTAACACATATACATACATACATACATACATACATACATACATACGTACGTACATATGCAATCATATAGACATCTGAATGTTTAAAAAATAGCAAAGGGTATTTTGTTTACCCTATAAACAACTCCATAGCCACCTCCACCTATTCTGTTTGATGGATGAAAATCTGATGTTGCTGATCTCAATGAATTATATGAAAAGAGCCTTACATTGGCAGTGGCAAACTCTATAATGCACAAATACAACACCAAATACACAAAACAACATGAGAACTTTCTGAGGTAAACTTCAAAAGAAACTCATTTGAAAGCAAAAAAAGATACTTTTATAATGCATTTAATGAAGCCAAAGTTAATTGTTCTTCAACGTTCTGCAGATACTCCTTCAATTTTCATTTTAATAAGGAAAAATCCACCTTTCTTTTTAGCCAATATTTCAATTTTCAAAGATATACCAAAAGAAACCATAAAACCATGAATTCACACAATACCAAGAAGAGCAGAATTTGGTTTCCAGCCATTTACAGCCTACATTGCTTATATATGTTTATTAAAGTAACTAACCAAGAGCTAAAAACCAAATATTTGAGCTTTATAAGTAGCCTGAAAAAACCATATCAATAAATCAACTGAAATAGACTCAAAATCTTACCTTGACCTTGTTTCTGTTCTTGGCGATGCTTTCCTTTGAAACAATCAAACAAATACCTACAATTCATGGGAAAACAGCAGATACCAATTCAAGATCTTGTAAGCTGTGTAGATACTCTCAGCTGATCCTGAACCAAAAGCAATCATTAGTCATAAACTAGCAAAAAGGGGTAATAAAGAAAATTGAAAGGTACCAAGTTTCATAACTTAAAGCAATGATATGATAACAGCTCAAAAAAGGATACAAAGTGAATTAAATGCAGAGAGGTGAATTCACCAACCTACCAAACACAGTGAGTCAAAATAGGCTGAGTTCCCAACAAGGTGTATGTTGAAACTTGAAGATGGTGAAGCAGACATAACAAGGAAACAAGAAGATCCATTTATCATCATCATCAAAGGTATAATAACATGTTGGGTTGTAAAATTTGGCTATGGGGGATTTGATAAATAAAGGGAAACAAAGAAAAGCTGGTCATTTAACAGAAAAAGGAGTGAAAGAGAGACATTGAAAGTGACAACAAACATTGGGTTGGTTTCGACAAGTAAGGCAAGACACGATATAGAAAACCTTGTTCACAATTTGCTGATTAAAAAGGGGAGTTGGAAGTTGGTGAATTTTATGGTCAGTGGTTTTGCTTTTAACCAGTAATGTTTAGCTATATGTTTTTCTTTATTTTGATGGGCAAACTTTATTGACTTTAACCATTCATACACCCTTTTGAAGTTTACATGATGCCAACAAGAACAAATATAAAAACTTTTACTTGCAAAGATGAACAAGCAAAAAAAAGGGTTTTTTATTTTATTTTATAAAGTTCCAGAATACAACCAAGTCAACCTAATATATATTTATATATATATATATTTGGCTTTGAATGAGTATTATATTTGTCTATTTGACTTTGTCTTTGGCTGTCTGTGAAAACAAAAGGGTTAATTCATAAAAAGTGCTCAAACTATGACCTATACTTTAATTTGGTCCCCAAATTTCAAAATGTTCCAATTGAGTTTTCAAATAATCACTACGTATCAATTAAGTTCTTCTATCAACCTTGTTTAGCTTGAATGTTAAATCTTAGCTCAAATCTTGCATGAAGCACATTTAAAATACATGTGTATTTATTGCATGACCTATTTGGATTTGATGTACTTAAGAAAAAGCAATCCTCTTAATTTTTTATGGCGTTTATTGGGTTTCGAAGTGTCATCCATCCGAAGTTGATTGAACCCTCAAAAAATTATCCATCAAAAGAAATCTCAACATTTTCTCTTGGTGAGATTTGAACTTATGCCCTATAACATATAAAGTATTGTTGGGTAATTGCATACTGCTCGCACCTAACGAGGCGCTTTCGCTTTTTAAACTTGTCACCTCTTTAGACATTCGAGCTCTCGATAAAGACAGGAGACAAAACCTTCACCGAGAACAATATTAAGACATCAAGAGGTTTGTCGATTTGCAGCGAACAAAATATTTTGAAGATTTTTTTTAACACATCATATCAAAGTTACCATGTAATAAGTACATACGTGTTTATAATTTAATTCACATGTTTCAAAAATACTCTACGGCAAGCCCAAACTAGTATTTAACATCTACATTCATAACTAGTTAATGGAAGGCCGCCTAAACTATAATATTTTAAAGTTTAAGAACTAATTTAAAATTTGAGTGATAACTAAGAGATGTTCAGTGAAATTAACCCAAACCAAACATGGCTGGAAGGACCCTGGACGGTGGACTTATACATATGTGAAAACATATATGGGCAATGGCGGCAGTAAAAATAACATTTCAATTTTTCAAAGTCATTGGAATTTAAAATAATCAAAGCCTTAGTCCTACAATAATGGAACTGCCCACTGGTCGGTCGAATTATTTGATGAAAAATTAGTTGATATAAAATCATTGAATCGACTTTTAAGTTAATTGTTCGAAATCGATAAAAAATATCAAAGTCAAGAAAAAAAAAATTTGGTTGTTGAGTCAATTTATATATTTTCTTTACTATTTTTAATATAGCTTAATACATAATTTAGTACTTGAATTTGATTTTTTTTTAATAATGTGGTACATGTATTTGAAAAAAGTTACACATTTCGGTACTTAAAAATAATAATGTTAAGTTTTTAGTGTTTAATACAAGTTTTAGATTCGATTTGATGAAAATTCAGAATTAGCTAGTAATATCAGTAATTAACTTTCATCAAATCAACCCTGAGTTTGAAATTAAATCACATCTTCCGGATTGTATTTGACAAATTAAACAAATTTACAATTAATACTAAATTTATTATATTAATAAAATAATGAAAAAAATCAAATATAATAATATTAGCTATTAACTTTCATCAAATCAACCATAGAACCCGAATTAAACAGTAAAAAATTAACAATGTTACTTTTGGGTATCAAAAGACATAGCTTTTGTCAAATATAAGTACTAAACTGAACCCAAAGTGTCAAACTTGAGTACCCAATGGTATATTAATATTTATAATTTTTTAAATTATTTATTTATCATCGACGATAGAACTAATTGAATAAAAATCAATGGTTTAAACGATTCAATCACTGGTTCGATTTTAAAAATATATACTTTTAGCCTTTCTTTTCTTCTTACAATGATTCTTTGGGTTGAATTCCCTAAATGAAACTATTTAGTATGATTTTGTACATAAAATTTTCAACTGTTTTTGGTAATATAGTTTGAAATTTCAATGGAAAAGGAGTTGAAAAGGCAAACCATGTGATGAAAAGATGGCTACAACCATCATTTCTTTTCTTTTCAACCTTAAAATTTTTAGTTGCAACATTGGATTGCCTGCTCAACTGGGAACTATATTTTTCTTTAGAATTTTTATGGTGGTCATTCCACTTCCAACTTTTATATATATATATGCAAGCTTCTTTTTTTCAGTTTTGCAATTAGAATTAGCTTCTTCTGAGTTGTCTATATTGTTGAAAAGAGATTGCATTTGATGCATTATTAATGTATACATTTATGTTATTTAAAAATATTTGTATTTGATGTATTAATGATATAAATTTATAAATTAGTAGTGAGAGAAATTATTTTATGGATCCTTTCCACCACATTATTCGTGGTTTTTTTCTAATTATTTAATGATATTTCAGCAAATTCTTTTTCATGTCATTAATACACAATTTTGATATTTTTTTTTCTAAACCTCAGACCCTAAATCTTGAACCATGAATTCAAGGTTCGGAGTTTGAGGTTGCAAGTTTAGGGTTTAAGATTCGAGTTCGGGATTTGAGGTTCGATGTTGGGTTCGAGATTCGAGGTTCAAGGTTCTGAGTTCAAGGTTTAGAGTTTAGGGTACAAAAATTACTAAAATTATGCATTAATAACATAGAAAAATGGTTGAAATGTCATTAAATAATTGAAAATGGACCATGAATGAGCAACGGGAAGGGCTTTGATATTTGTTAAAAAAATTTTAAAATACATGAAATTTTTATCAAGTGGCATCATATGATTCAATGGCACAAAGAAAGAGTTTTTTTTTTAAATAATACTAATAGTTTTATGATCGGTAAAAGTATTATGGAGATCATTGTATTAAGTGTCAAATTACATTTTGTTTTCTTTATTTAAGAAATGTGCAAATTAATTTCTATGAGTTAGATTAAATAGCAAATAAATCATTTTATTAAAAAATTCATCCATTTTTACTATTAAAAACCGATTTTTGTATGTTAGCATGAAGAACATGTAGAAATGATCAATTTGCTCTTTAATCTAACTACAGAAATTAAAATGCAATTTGAGTAATAGAGCATGTTTGCTCTCTGTTAGATCTTTAGATATTCACTATGGGATGATAGAACTTGAAGATGTTTCGGTTCAATTAACAAGAACGAAAGTAATCCCATGATCACGACCCAGCCCAACTCATTGGGCCATGTCGTTAGATCAATTGGTATTTGTTTCGTAAAATATATTTCTTTGTATGCGAGAATGTGAGTTTGAATACGTGTAAGTACATCTAAAGGAGACAAATCCTTTAGAGACTTGTGAGTACCAAAAGAGAACGATTTCGATTTGCTTCTTATGACACAGGTTTGTGACACTCATCCTTGATGGAAATCCAACTAGCTTGAAAACTACAAACAGACAGAGAATATGCTACAAACTAATTGAATTTAACAATTGGGCATTCTGAAATGTTAATTATATCAATGGAAACAAATGTATTAGTTGCCCATGAAGAACTCTGCCATGGCATTTGACAACTGCTTAAAGTGAGGGTAAAAAGAAACCGTAAATCCAACGAAAAAGAAGGGAACAGCGGTTCAGAATTCAGATGTAATTAGGAGGGCGAAACTCTGTTTCGAGAAGTTTTTCTCTCGATGCTGCTTACTCGATGTGGAGGCCACAAAATATGGGTGACCCTTCCTTTAACCAAACCCAAAGGAACCTGCAAACGATAGCCTGTTCGAGTTAAAGGAGTTCAGCCAGTAATATTAAGGAATGCAACCATGGTGGAACCAACTTACAGGGCCAAAAGACCTCGAGTCTAAGCTGGAAGCTGAGTTGTCTCCCTCGACCCAACAATGTCCTTCTGGAATATGCACCACGTCGTAAATAGTCCCGACCCAATCACCTGGCAAGCCAACAATTCTCTTTATATGTTTCTCCTTGTGATTATCCGGAGAGCTGCAAAAGCATACAAAGAAAGCAGCATTGGACTTCAGGAACAGAATCGCATGCATCAAAACATCGAATCAATACTTAGGCAAAATACTTATAGAGCAACAAAAATGCCCGAAACCAGATTAAGTATCATTTCATTAACAGAAAAACCAAAGGTGTTATCAAGGTCATGCCAAAGAGACTCATGAAAATGTGATTGTTTATACTGTCAATTTCTTCAGCGTCTCCTTGCCTACAAGAAGAAATACTAGAGCTGGTCCATAATGAACAATAGTTCGATAACTCCGTTCCAAACTCGGAAGTAGTTAATGGTTATATACAACATTGGCATGACGAAGCCAAAAATGAAAAGCCAACCCCAAAGGTTGCTCCATCAAGAGGTGCCAGTATTTAATAAGAAATCAAGAGCAAAGATATTATTCTATACGATCTATATCAACGAAAAAATTACCAGAAAACTATCACGTCACCGTGTGAAAATTTGTACTTTCTAAGGCACAACTTCTCGACCAGAACACGATCATCTGCAGCCAAAGAAATGATCAGCCACTTACAATCAAGAGTGAAGCAAAACAGTTCCCTCAACTCTCCTCAATGTAATACCACTCAATGAATCAAGCAAGGAATTGGTTTTAGGATTAAATGTGGGAGACATTGAGGCACCCCGGACTGGGACAATACTGGCAAATAGATCTGAAACTGTAAGTGAGATAACCCCAACCGTGAAACACTTCTTTGCAACATTCCATAAAACACTAGGGGTTCCCATGTCCACGTTTCCAACAACAGACGAATCCCGGGCTAAAATGGAACCATCTGCATTCACAATTGACATCAAAACCAAAAACAGATATTGGAACAAAATACAATATTTTCTCTAGATTGACCGAAAGTTAATCTTGGTTAATGTAAAAAAACTTCCATCCAAGTTGCCAATGAATGCAAAATGACATATGGATATCCTAGAAACTCCTTAAAACTTGAAAATGACAGCACGAACAAACAATTAAACAACAAAAATACACACGATCAGACCGTATACCATGGATTAACACGTTTTAGAAATGCCCAATAGTTTGATTAGGCAAAAGCCAAACATCGAACATCTTATTTTCAAAAGTAAAGGAGAACTATAAACATAGATGCTGAGAGCTACAATATCTATTCTACACGAGCTGAAAGGTAATCTCGGTTAATGTAAATAACTTCCGCCCAAACTGACAGTGAATTACATGTTACAAAATCGACAAATGGGTATCCCAGAAACTACCTAGATTTTGAAAACGACGACATGGACAAACAATTAAACAACGAAATACGCATGATCAGACCATATATCATGGATTAACAAGTTTCAGAAATGTCAATAGTTCGATCAGGAAAAACATCGAACAAATGATGTGCAGTGGAAGCTGAATATAAAGGTAACCATAAAAGCACTTGCTGGAAGGTAAGGACAATGAGAAACATCAAAAGGATGAATTGAATTACCCGGAGAGCAAGAGAAACAGTCAGGTAATAGTAAAGGCAAGCACCAGTCCCTGGGTTTTAGCTTACTTTGGTTATTATTTTCCTTGCGGCTGTCAGCAAGCATGTAGTTTGCAGCAGTTTTCACGTTGAAAATTGCTAAAAAGGATAAAATGGCCTTTGTCAGTAATAGTACAGGCTCCACAAGGAGTTGCGTTGGGCTAAATTGGTTTCATTTTATTTAAAACTTTTTGGGTAAACTGCACTTGAAGTTACTAAACTATTAGTAAATTTACATTTTGATCACTCAATTTCGAAAAGTTACAAAATGATCCATTCACAACATGATAAATAATCATTTTTCAAATTATTTACATTTATGTTGGAAAAATTGCATTTTATGGGAACTTTGAGGCATATTCTCAATAGGTAAAGGTGTAGAGTTGAATCATAAAATTATGGTTTTATATTCTACTCCATGAGACCTTTACAACGGTATATCATATGCTCAAAATGGTTGAGTGATGAATGAGAAATTGATGATCAAAGTAGCTACTTGGAAATATTTGTTGAGGAAAAGAAAAGCTTAGATCCTACATTAGTTAAATACTAAGTGTGAGATATGTTTATATATGAGAACCTTCTTAAAAAGTGATTGAATAATTAAACTTGAAATCTTGCCTCGCGTGCAGGATTGTAGGTTTAAACCCGTTGGGGTTAGGGCACACCAACATGACATGGGTGATGCGAAATGTTCGGATCGGTTGGGCTTGCGAGCATCTATCTTATTTATTTGATTAATAGCCAGATTTTGTACTCATTATGTGAGTTAGAAAAACCTTTCATTATGTTATATCATCAAGGTAATGATCCATTAACCTGTTAGTTCTTTTTACGAGACACAAATAAGAGAATTTATCCTGGAAGCAGAAGAACTATTGAAACTTCGCAAAAGCCTCACAAGGGTTTATGTACAAAGAATGGGCAAGCCCCTATGGGTTGTATCCGGAAACATGGAAAAAGGTGTTTTTATGTCAGCAATAGAAGCCCAAGCTCATGAAATTGTGGATCTTGTAGCGGTTAAATAAGTTAAATAACAAATAGCAATAGCAATCGGAATTATTTAACACCAATCCACAATTTAATTAAGATTGATTTAATCCCTCTTCTTCCTTTCCTTCTTAACTTAAGCCTAAGGGGTTAATATCTCACCATACTAAATGCCTATAAAATGCTATGAATTCTGTAGAATTTTTCCTACACCCATACTCTCTCACACCGAATTTCTTTTGCTCTCAAAACTCTTCTTTTCCTCTCCATATTTTTCAACGTTCCGGTGATAGAAAAAGGCAACGTTTGTTTATTGATCGCTACAGAGGTGAAATTGCTTTGATCATTGTGTTGTTGTATCCTAGGAGACATTCGACCAACGTTTCTCCAAGTACCATAGGAGCGGCCGAATCCGTCTTAAGGAAACTATATTAAACAGGCCTCAACATTTAGTAAATCTTTTCTCTTCTTTTCGATTTCAACTTTTCTTACAGTTTTTATTGGGTTTACATATTTGACAATTTAAATATAAATTATTCTATTTATATTTATATATTTTGTTCGCTAACGTGTTTTGTCCAACAATTTATAATTGAGAAATTAATTTGCTCATAAGTTAAAGCAATTTGATCTTATATAAAAGTTAAAAACCTTGATTAAACTATTCATACTTCACTAATTATTTGGAAATTTGGACCGATTTGTTGTAGTTTTAATTAACATATCAAACTATCCATGGAATGAACTTGTACACAAAATATTTTTTTGAATTGGTTTGTAGCTTGAGTCCAAATTAAATAATAACAATTTTTTAAATTAAATTAAATTTCAATATAAAATATTGTTAACATTTTATAATATGTAAATAATAAAAATAAATTATCATACCAACCACATCTAAACCGATCAGATACCTATTAACATACGCAAGTTTTTCTTAACAATGTTAACATAATAGTACATTGAGCAAAATCTACATAAAAGCAAAGGAATATGGCTTTTTTTAAGAGGTGAAAGTGTCAATAATGGTAGTATGAAGGGGGTCACTCAAGTGAGTAGCCCAATTGTTGAGAGGGCCTTTGCCTGTTGCAGCAGCTTGGACAGCAAACCCCAAGAAAGCAACCATGGCAAGGCGAGCATGCTTGATCTCAGCCAATTGTAGGGTTGCTTTCTTCTCCGGGTCGGCGGCTAGGCCGAGAGGATCAAAGTACTTTCCTCCGGGGTACAGCCTCTTCTCCGGGTCAAGCTCGGCGTTCCTTTGGAACTCGATGAATCCGATCACCAATACTTCTATCCAAATCAATGTTGTCATCGAGAAGGGAAGGGGTTGGCCGAGATACGATGAACCCTCAACTAACTCCACCTGAAAAAATCAAATGACGGTTTAATTATAGTTTTTGTCTCTCTCTATTATGCTGAAATTGAAAATTAAACATAATTTGATACTTTAAAGTTTTTATAATAATAAATATTTTTAATCGATTGAGTCTTAATTTGATTAACATGAATATTGTTGTCAATGTAGAAGTGCGATGAAGCGTATTATTTTCTTATTTATGTGTTGGAGGATAAAGATAATGTGTTAAAAATTACAAACATGATCAGAACATAAAATCTATAAATTAAGAGTTAAATTATAATTAAATCATTAAGATGTAGGTCCATGGATTAGTTGATTAAATATGAAATTAATCAAATAAATCATATTTAATTTTTTTTTAATTAAACTGAAAGACTAACCTTGCCAGCATCTTGCCATGTAACACCAGTGAGCCATTCAACGGTAAGTGCACCAAGCGTAGCCAACATGGCCCACCGTCCATGGATCAACTCACACTCCCTAAACCTCTGTAGACCAAAAACCTCGCTGTAAGGCTGAAACGGCGTCGCCTTCACGTCGGCAACCTCGGTCCTAGTTCCAATTATCTCACCAGCCGAATTCTTAGCCAGGTTCTGGTCCAAAGAATCCAAATCATATTGCAAGTACTCCGCCGGTTTCCCTAACCCGAACGGGTCGAACCCGTAATCACCCACCAAACTTCCATCGAGCCAATCAGGCGCCACTGCTCCTGGGTACCATAGAGGGCGGTCTGGGGTTCGTTTCGAGACTTTCTTGGGAGCTGCTTTTTTGCCGCCAAAGCCAAACCTGGCGACGAATCTCCCTGAACTTGTGTAGACGTCGGGGAAGAGTGTCCCCATGAAGGAGGATGTAGCAGCGGCGTTTGTGATGGCAGCCATTGTTATGAAAATGTTGGACTATGGTGGTGGTGGTGATGTTTTTTTTGTTTTTTTAATTCTTTTAACAAGTGATGTTATTAATAATGAAAGTGGAATATGGAGTTATTGAGATTTTATCCATGAAGTGATATTATGACCGTTGGATGAAGAAAGCGTATCTAGCTGACGGTTGAGAAAGTATAGGCCTTATCTTTGCCTTATCTGTTGGCTGTAGGGGTCCCTTGAAATTTGACTGCTTGTTGTCACCAATAAGTTTGTAGTTCTACGTCCCTATACATTTCAGACTTTTAAAACTTAGTCCTTATACATTTAATTCCTCAAATTTAATATTTTTATTTATTTAAAATTTAAAATCTAATTGAAAATACTATATTAATTTAATTTCATTAAATTAGTGTTAGTATTTTTGCATCGATAGAGTATAAATTTATAAATTATCATTCAATTATATTAAGACACATCATTAATAAATTTTAAAAAATTAAAAATAAATATAATTATTATCCATTAAATTATCCGCATCAACAAATTTAAGTTATTAAATGCTACATATTCAAATCTAATTGAATCCCATTAATAGTATTATTTTTTGGACTTTAATTTTTAATCAAATAAGTAGATTAAATTCTTGAAATCAAAAGTAAAAGGATTAAATTTCAAAAGTTTGAAGAGTAAGGTGATTGAAGCGAAATTAAACCTTTTTATGTTTTTTCTTGATTTTTTCTTTTCACGCGGTTGATGCTGATTGGATGAGGAATCTCTTCATCCCTTTGAATATCTTCAAGAAAAAGTCAAATGTCATGTACATTTTTTTTATTAAATTACAATTCTTGTAAAAAGAAATATAAATAATATTAACGATGGAATTAATTTTTTTAATATATTCTAAATTACATAATATATAAAAATAACATAATATAAAGTATTATAAATTTAAAACAGGTTGGGTCGGGATTAGGTCTTGAATATTTAAGTCTGAGCCTAACTCATATTTTAAACCGGCGTAATTTTTTTGTCGAAGTTCATTTTTTGAGCTTAATATTTTTGTCTAAACCCTCTCAAATTTTGAAAGAGCCTTCAAGCTTAGGCGGATAACCCGACCTATGAACAGATCTAGTCCAAACTAGAGTTATTCGTGGCTGAGCCAGGTCGGGCTATAGCCTGATTTCAAAAAAAAAATTAAGCCTTTTAAGTTGGCTTGACCCGTTTAAAAAAATTGTTTTATTGGTAAAAATTAATAAAATATTAAAAATATATTTTATATTGATATTTATATATTTAATTTTAAAATATTTTTTATTTAAATTATATCCAAAGTGAATCAAAACATAAAAAATATTATCTAAATCCAATCTAATTTGGGCCAAGCCTATCGAGCTGGATCCATATACAAATCTAATCCAAAAAAGACTTAAATTAATCGGGTCAATCGAGCTGATCTCACCACCGATCCACAAATAGGCCCGTACTTAAGCCCTAAAACAAGTAAACCGGCTACATCAAGATTTTCACCGCCATCTGCCCCTACTTTCTTGTTTTTCAGTTTTTTTTTTCTTTCTCTGGTCTTCGATACTATTCTTTTTAAGAACTCTGCATTCTGTGTTTTTTGTTCGCTTTGTTTTTTTCTCTCAAAAGCATCGCCAATTGGTTGATTTTCTTTTATAAGGTAGTGTTGTTTCCTTTTTCTGGATCCGATTCCTTATTTGTTCTTATTTGCTTTTTTTGTTTGTTTAATTGTATATCTTAATCAGATGTTATTTGCTCTGTAACCTCTGTTTGCTCGCTTATACAGTAAGTTTTTAGATAGATATATGAATTTTTTGTTTTGTTTCTGCTTAAAAGATATGTAGAATGGTGAATAAAGTAACTAAATTTAGTTCAACTTCATTGAAAGTGAAATTTAGGAAGATCGTAACTCTCTTTTTGCTTCGTTTCCCTGTTTCATAGAGGAATGATTTGTTTTTTAATCAGGAGATAATAATTTAATTGGATTATTTAAGCAAACTTTTTTTGTTTTAAAAAATAATAATTAAGTTGTTATTTTCATGTAATTTTTGAGCTGTGATTGAATTCAAGTTGAATTTGCTTGACTAGTAGCTAGTCATTACGAAACATTTCAATTATTTTCTTGATTTCACTTTGCTATTTTCCTTAATCGAAATTTTAATTTTCCTAGCGTGTTTTTGTAAATGATTATTGATATATATGTTTTTTATTTCTTTGGTTTACTGAAGAAATGACGGGAGCTAGAAGCAAGGCTGCCAAGAAGAACACGGGCGAAGCCTTGAAGCCTGCTGATGATAGGTTAATTGACTTGGTTCTGTTCTTTTGTTTGCTTAAAAATAGACTAGTTTTTTCCTTCTTCTTTTTTGTGAGAATTTGCTTTTTGCTGTGCTTGTCGAGTTCAGGGGAGACCAATCGGTTTGGTTAAGTTGGTTTAATTAAAAAAAATTTGACTTAACCAATAATATCATTATATAACTGACTAATAGATGGATTTAGGTCTGAACTAACCTAATCAAACCGTCCGTTAAGTCGATTAAACCAAATTAGGTTGTATTTGAATTTTGGTTGAAATTTTATATACTATAATTATATATATTATAATCGATGATCAATTGACATAATTTATGTTAACAGCTTACAAAATAGCCTTAACTATCATAACAGATTTGACCGAAAGCCGTTGGTTACATCGGTTTGAACCAACTTTTACACACTCTTAGTCCAAGCTAATGTGTTGGGCGGTGAATGCTAAATCATTGAATTTTACTTATAGTTGATGAATGTTTAAATATGAAAGAGTCCATGCATTGGGTACAATGGTACTCAAGTGATTGATTGTGGGTATTTTTCTTTTAGAAAGATTGGGAAACGAAAGGCAGCCGTGGATAAAAGTACCATACGAAGAGCCAAGAAGGAAAAAAGGGCTAAGAAAGATCCAAACAAACCAAAGAGGCCTCCTAGTGCGTTCTTTGTGTTTCTGTATGTATCTTGAACTTTGAGGTATAAATATGAATGACTTTTGAGAGTTGTGATTTTTATTGTTTTTTTTTTTTTGGTTGAAATGCCAGTGAGGAATTTAGGGGTACTTTCAAGAAGGAAAATCCTAATGTGAAGGCTGTATCAGCTGTAAGTGAATTAGTACCCTTTGAGCATGATATTGGATGCATGTTTTGTAAATGACTTTGGGGGTTGTTTCTTTGAACTTCTTTGCTTGAAGGTTGGTAAAGCTGCTGGAGAGATGTGGAAATCCATGTCCGAGGAAGTAAGTGCTGGAAATCTTTTTATATGGATAGCAATGTGTTCTTGTTTTCGGTCGGCATTGACTTTTCAATGACAGAAATCCTGTGTGGCTTATTGTTCTGAATTTATGCATATGCATTATCATTATGATTTTAATGCTTGCATTTATGAAGGAAAAAGCCCCTTATGAGGTCAAATCTGGAGAAAGGAAGGTTGAGTATGAAAAACAAATGAAAGCCTACAACAAAAAACAGGTAAACGAAGTTCAAGGTTATTTCTTTTATTTCGAGTAATAATTTGCTTGACTTAGCTACTTTAACCCCCCCCTTTTATTTTGACAATCATAATTTGTAGGAAAGTTCTGCTAATGGCACCGGAGATGATCACCAGGGCGAGGAGGATGAAGAGGATGAGGCTAGTGAAGAGGTAATTTCATTTTAATCATTAGGACTTTAGTCGACCCATGATCAGGTGTAAATTTGGTTATGTTGTTTTTCCGTTCTATATTTATGATGCTTTACTCCTTCAGAAAGGACAACATCTGAAACACGAGGACGATGATGAGGAAGAAGAAGACGATGAAGAAGAAGAGGAGGATTGAAAGTGAAAGGAGGATTTGGATATAAAATAGTTTTTAACAGTGCAGAAAGATGTTAGGTTTTGTTTGGTCATGCATATAGGTGAAATATATTACCTCTCTCAAATATCTATAGTATAGTGATGCTTTACTATCTTTATTGCTTTGATCCAGTTTATATTTCTAACATTAAGCTACATGTTTTAGTTAAATACTAACATAATTTGTTTATCCTTGGTTATAGTTATATTGCTCAAAATGAACTTTTTTCCCAATATTTATAAGATTCGGATATCTATAAACAATTTAGTTAATTCAAATTTTAAAATAGATTTGCATATTTTTATGTTAATAAATTTGTAGATATTTCACTTGCTGTTATCTCTATTTACAACAATAGTGCAGACAAAATGATTACGCGATACTCTAAAAAATTATCACAATTTGATATTTCGATATGATTTTGTGTTCGATCTGGTTTGGAGTTCGGGAAAGTGGTCTTTTTCAGCTTGAATCTCTTCCAAAACATATTTTGAATTGCCTCAATCGAAGTTACAATCGATGCGTTGAAACATGTATCGTTCGAGAAAGATCCTTCGAGACAAACTTGGAATTCCGACTTTTAAAGCACGTGATTAGCTTTGAGTCGAATTTTAAAACTAATTTTGGAGTTCTAAATTTGTTAAAATTTAGTAAAAATACATAAAATATGAATCATCTGATGGGCCAAAATTTTTCTAGTGCAAATCATACAGAGTTATCTGCTAATACAAATACAAATTTCCGTATCAGTACGGTGAAACTTAAATTTTCAATTCTCCCTAGCATATAGATGATCTAAGTGAAACGTAATTTCTCAGAAATAATAGGTAAGCTGTTGCACAAAAATTGGATAGCAAAAAGAAGAGTAAAAATGAGATGAGTTTGCTTACTATCAGCATGATTGCTCAACATCTGTTTCCTGCTTTGCTTTCTGGCGATTTTCATCCACCATTTTCTCAAATTGTTTCTCACTAGCCGCAATTAGACGTTTGACAATGTCAAAGGTGGTAAGCCTAATGCTGCAGTTTAACCAGAGTAACAATTAATTAACAAAATATGTCTCAGGTCAATTCAACTTGAACTTCATGACCATTTGTTGGTTTAATTGTGGTTTTAGTCCCTTTACTGTGCTAAAACATGGGATTGATCTGGTCCCTCTACTTTTATAATACTATTAGTAGGTTCAAACTGATAAAAGCCGTTAGTTGTTATCGTTAAAGTAATGAGGCAATATTTTTAAAAACAATCTAAAGCAATTGGTTGACATGTAAATTTATTATTAATTTAACATAATTGACTGGATTTTCATGTAACATTGACTGTATACTCGAACAATAGCAAAACAAGTCCATGTCATTCCTTTAAAGATAATAACTAACGGTGTTATCACTTTGGACCTACTAATAATATAAAAGTAATGGGATCAACTCATGCCAAACTAAAGGGACTAAATTCTCAGTTTCAGCATAGTAGAGGGACTAAAACCATAATTAGACCCAAATTGTTTCCAAATGCAGCAATATATCTGCAATGATAATGACATTGACTATCGAAATCACTTATATGTTAGCTAGTTGGGTTCTATTTCCTACATAGGTCTTAGATAAACCAAGTCCACAATCCACAAGCAAAATCGTGCAAGTTTTCAAGGCATTATCAGCATTGGAAATTGACTGAATAAAATGACTAAGGTCTCAAGAAATTCTGCTCTAAACTGAACAATGTGAGTATGGTGCAAACATCGTCTTATTCCAAAAATAAGGGAAAGGAATGGAAGTGAACCTGCTATTTGGAAGGTTTTTCAATGCATTCGGAACAAAACCCCTATACAAGCCACCCACTCCATCGCGTTCGATAATACCTACACAAGCAAGAATATGGTATGGTTAGTGGAAGTGTGAAACCAACAAGCCTGCAAGTTTTTACCCATTTTCCCTCCCTAACAAATGAGTAAAGGAAACTTTAATTTGATAGTATTATGGACTACAATAAATACTGATGGTTGGAACATTAACAACAATAGTTAATTTCTAATTTTCTAAGTCAATGTAGCTCTATATGGCACTCAAGAAGAAAAAGCACGCAATACTCTGGTCATAAATGCCAAATGCAGCTGAGTTTTTGTACATTTTGTATCGACTTTGTTATCAGTCATGGCAATAAAAGTACTATCATCGACTTACCTGGAATGGCATCCATGACTGATTTGTATGGTGTACCTCTCATTTGCATTTGTCTTCTCACTGTGTCTAAAGGATAGCAGGTTAAGGTAGCTGCAGCAGCTGACACTACAGCTGTCAGTAGAGATGCTTGAGTCTTTTGGCGATATTTTTCAGGCAAAGCTTTCTTTACACTGTTATAAAAACAAGCATTTTAAGACAAATTTATGTTCGGGTTCTCATATGATGTATTACTAAGTGTCATTGGGACTCACAGGTCAAATATGCAAAAGTTCACAGCTATATATGGAGCTATGCCAATTAGAGAAGGTACAAGACCATAATAAAAGGATCCAAAACCTTCCTCTCGCAACATGGTCAATGCAACCTGGAAGAAACAAATAACGGTTTATCTTCCAAAAAGTTGTCATCTTCATGTGGTAACAATGAGAGAGTTAAGTATATACCTCAGACATTTTCCGATACCCAGGTTCGACAGCCAAACGTAGTCTCAGGACATCTAATGGATATGTAATCTATACGTAAGAACAAAGAAGTACAACTGTGAAAGACTGAAATTTGTGAAACACACTGAGCAATCAATGAGAAAAAAAAGGATTCATGGACAAAAATGATTAAAAGAAAATTCCAAAAACCAAAATTAACCGGTTGTTGTGCGGAAGCGTGTAAAAGAGTAAAATTATTGCACTAAAAAATCAAACTAAGTTCAATTCCCAGG
The DNA here is from genome assembly GCF_007990345.1 of Gossypium hirsutum. Taxonomy (NCBI): domain Eukaryota; kingdom Viridiplantae; phylum Streptophyta; class Magnoliopsida; order Malvales; family Malvaceae; genus Gossypium; species Gossypium hirsutum. Next base: position 64,876,727 of record NC_053437.1, on the reverse strand, counting down.
AAAGAGAGGTGGATCACAAGGATCGCTTAAGTACCAGGTCTTTCCTAGCCAGAATATCTCTCAATCGTAATTTAATAGCACAATAAATCACTACAATCACACTCACAATTCATGCAGAATAATACAATAAAGAACACAAGAATTTAACGAGGTTCAGCAAATTTTGCCTACGTCCTCAGGCACTACCAAATATATTTCACTCCAAAATACAAGTGAGAATTTACAAAGAGAGAGAGAAAACAATGCATTAAGTAGAGAATGGCAAATTTAGGATGATGAAGAAGAGAAATGGTTAGGCCTATTTATAGTTGAGGTTCAAGGATCAAAATTGCAATTATCTTATGTCAAATCTCAATCCCACTTTTGGTGCCTTAAATCCCAAATTTTGATACCCATATCTTTCTGATATTTTGATACCCATATCTTTGACTTTCTATAAATATGGATGATTTTCAATACCGGTCATGGATATATTTGAATTGCAGATAAATTTTCTCCCTGAAACACAAGACCCTTTCTGCTTTTCTCATTTATAGTCAATAGCCAAAAGCAAGAAGCATAATAGGAAAACTTGCACTAAACAATAATATAAGAAGACTTGATTATTGAATCACTTACAAATGTAGATGTCATGCCAGCACAAGCTCCGGCAGCAAGTCTTTCGAGAACAGATAGCTCGCCATCTTTTCCCGTGAAAAGTTTCTAGAATTCAATAGGAACTAGAAATCAAACGACTAACTCCATCAAGGGACACGCAATAAGCATCAATACAATTCTAAGATTACATTATGCATATTCTTTTATTACCTTATAAGTTTCATAAGCAAAGAGCTGGACTGCACTGTAAGGTACAACTCTTATCACCTGAACCATTTAGTACTAAATCAATGTCAACAGCAGCTCAGTAAACCATCACAATTACATTATTGAAATCTAATCCCAAAATAAAGAGTGAAAGTAAAAACTACAAAGAACCTGAGGAAGATTGCCCTTCCAGTACCCTTTAATTCCATCATCCTTCCCAATCGATACAAGCGCCTGCAATTTACTCCCAAATAGTCACCAACATTTAAAATACAATCCAATAAAACTACCTTAATCAGCTGAATTTCAACAAACATATAATTATCAATTCCAGTAAAGATAGAAAATGCAGAAATATAACCAAAGATACCTGAGAATTAGAAAAATGAACCCAAAAAACTTACCTCAATAAGACCAATAGATTTTTTTGCACTCTCTTGCCCAACTCTAACACCTTGTGTCTGCCAAAAGAAAAATCATTTTGAAATGGTTAAAAAATGTTGCAAGTCCCTGCACTTCAATGATGTTTGAAATTTAGTCTTTGTAATTAAAAAGCAAAAAAAAAATACTTTTTAAATTTAAAATTCTCAATCTAATCATTTTATTCTATTAGTATTCTCCATCAAAAATTGCCATCCATACACATGTACAATCGTACATGATGAATTCCATAAGCATAATTTATGAAAAATTAATTCAATAAACAATGGATCCATATAGTTATGAAAAATTTATACAATTCTCAATTCAATAACACAATCAATTCTTCAAACAAAAAAGCTAAATTATCCATAATTAAGATAATTTATTCTTAATTTACACTTGCGTCAACCAATAACTAACTAACTAACTAACTGAAACTGTTATGTAGGATCTTTAAATCTCTAATTTAAATCAAAACCGGAAAACTACAGGCTAATAACCTGCATAAGAAGCTTGACGCGGTCAAGCGGAGCCGTGACGGTTTTAGCGACGGCACCAGCGACGGCGCCGGCTGCGAAAATGGCAACGTCTCTAGGTACGTAAGCTAAAGCAGCCAAAGGATGGTTGAGGAGCTGAGTTAGAGTTGGCGCGAAATCTCGTCGTTGTTCTCTCTTGTCTGCCATCGAAATACAAGCGAATTTACGAGCACTGCCACTGCCATTATCGAGATGGTAAGTGAGGCGGGTGTTTCGATGAAGAAAGTCATCGCGCTTCGTTGTGTCGAAAAGGGTAAGGCCTGGTATGGTTTCGAAGCGTAAAATTGGTTTGTTTTTTCTCATGGCAAAAGGGTAGAGTGGGAACTTTAGGAGGATTGTTTGAAAGTAGAGAAGAGATAAGGCAGTGCAGAGGTTGTTTTTTGTTGCAGTGCTGAGAGAGAGAGAGGGGGGGGGGGAAGAGCGCAAAAATGAAAAGTCTGAAAAACTTGCCTTTTATAATTAAGTCCCTTGAAATTGAATGGCTTAACGACGGAATTGGCCCCTAAATTATACTATTTTCTCACTTAAGTATCTAAAGTTTTTTTTATTAAAATTGGTACCTAAACTATCAATTTTGTCTCATTTTATCCCAAAATATATGACAACAAATAAAAATTTCTGCCACATGTCATATTCTTATTGGCTGATATCGTGATTTAGTGTAAAATGAAATAAAATTGATAGTTTAGATACTACTTTTTACAAATACCTAAGTGAAAATTTTGATATAATTTGAGGGAAAATTTTACATTTAACTCAAATTGAATATATTACAATCAGATGAGTGCAGACCTATGGATAGAATTTTAAACTCAAGCTCTTATTGGTGAATCATGATGGTGATAAAAATGATAACGATTTTAAACTCAAACTCATCCATTTATAGTGTTAAAAACTGACATAACTAATGGAATAACTAAACAATAATATGTGGATTGCCTCGTATACTTTATACTGATGTATAAAGGCTAATTTTTATAACAGTAGAAATAGATGAAAGTTTTAACAAAATCAATTTGCTATTTGATCTAAAATACAATAACTAGTTTACTCATTTTCTGAATAAATGAAATAAAATATATTTTAACTCGTAATACAGAGTACATGTTATTTTTATCCAATTTATTGTAATTGTTAGTTTAAATTTTCTTTCTTGCCATGTAAAAATGGGGTTTAAATAATATTTTATACTTGAGAGACATGATTTAATTTTTAAAATTTATCTAAAAGAAAGAAAATTAAAACTCAAAGGGGGAGATTATCTAAAATTTATGATTATTTTAAAATATTTTAAAAAGTGAAAAATAAAGAGAAAAATATATATTTACAAAAACATGAAAGATAAAATGAAAATAATAAAAAATCTAATCTTTTATTAAAAATCAAAATAAAAAAAATTACCTTTAATTTTAATTCCATTTTAAAAGACAGTTGTATCATATATATATATTTGAATAATCTTATTGTAGGTTTTGATCATATCTATTCTTTTTAATATGATGCCTAGAAGTATTTATAATTCCTTCCCAACTCATAAATAGAAAGATAATGCGTTTCAGAGCACTCGGACCACATCTTCATACATTGATAACAGTACTCATACTAATATGTAAATTTTTTTTCAAGTTACTAATTCAATTTCACATTTCAAATAATTAGTTGTATTAAAACTGTCGTAATAACTGTAAAAAGTTATTTAAGCTAAAAGTCAATAATAAAAACTTTAAAATCTTGAATTCGAGTATCAATTTTTGAAAATATATGGGTTTTCTTACAAATTTAGTTTTATTAATTAGCTGTCCAATCTTTATAATAATTAATCATACCGAAACAGTTGTAACTTTTCAAAAAAAAAATAGAAATAGGATTTTGAGAAAGTTTTAATTCAAACTGACAGTCTTGAAGCAGTTAATACCATTCAGGATGTATTACTCGGAGTTCCCAGTTCCATTTTGGTCAAAAAAATTCATAAACTATTGGAATTTTTAAGACGCTAAAATCTTCAGCATATTTCTCGGGAGGATAAAATTATTAAGACTGTACAAGATAAAAGAACTGATTTACGATTGATTGAAAATCTTCTCAGACGAGATTATTTTTATAATTTACATTTGAATTATATTTACTTTTCCAAAAAAAAAACTAGAATCAGAAGGTAATTTCTCAAAAAGAATTTAAAAAAATAAAAAACAAGAATTTCATTTATCAAACTTGCATTGCAATATAGCTCATTTTGCTACTATTTAAGGTCATAATTTAGAACCAAACCTCAACTGAAACCCCCCTTAAAGAACAAAACAAAACACTGAGATAGATCTATACACAGACAAAACAGTACATTGTGTACTCATATATAGCCTGTCTTCGTCAAGCTTCAATGGTATATATCAACCTTCATTTGTCAGCTTTCCGACAGTGCCACGCACAACATAGCAAAAGAATAACAAAATGCATGGAAATCTTTGTCCCCAACACGTCCAAACCCTGCATTATTCATCAGTAATTTATACTCTCAGTTAATATTATACGTACCATTTCATAATATTATCGAGTCAACATATATATATGTATATATGTATGTAAGCTGTTTTAAAAGAAACACTTACTTTTCAAGCTCTGAAGATTGTATCGATGGCTGCTTTAGTTCCTGAGTTTATGGTGCTTAATTGGTCTGAGATGAAAAGTGGGAAAATATATAAAATATAATATTATATATAGTAATTAGAAGAAATGGGAATTAATTAATACTTTAATCCTTACTTAGTGGTGTTTTGGATACAAAAAAGCAAGCTCCAATAACTATGTAGAGCAATAGAAGAACCAGTCCTTTCATGTAGTGAGAAGTGCCGTCCTACAAAAAGTTCAATAATGCAAGATTTTTAAGCTCAATTTAATCCATAATTTAACAAGAATTGAATCTATGCACGGTATATATGGCTTCTTTTATGCTTAAATTTGAAATTTAGTCATTATATTTCACTATATCATAATTTAGTTCACTAATTTTATAGCGATTATATTTTCTAACACAAAATAAATCCATTTCGGCATGAAAAATCGAAATGGGTATTTCTAGTCAATATTTTAACCAAAATAGCCAATTGTGTAAGTATTAGAATTAACTAATTAAAGTATAAAGACTAAAATTCAAATTTAAATATAATATAGATATCAAAACTAGAATTTGATCCATATGTATGAGTAAGTGTTAATTACTTGTAACGCGAAGGCCACGACGATGATTGATAGGGCAAGAGAGCCGGTTTCGAGGAGATTGAAATTAAGATCCATCTTAATACCCATAATCCAAGCCGTAATAACACAAAGTGGGACCTGAAACCACATTAACACGGATCAATGTAGTTCTTATACTATTAAAAAAAATTAAACAAGTCTAACATGGCGTAGTTAATATTCATTGTATAAAAAATAACAGTAAATGTTAATCTGTTTTTTTAATAATATAAAGATTAAATTAATGCATTTAATAGTCCTATCAATTACATTCACCATTCTAAAATACTATATAATGGCTTACCACAAACATGGAAATCTGAGTTGCAGATCCTAATGCCACACCTAAAGAAATATCCTGCAATTAATTTTCAGTGCCATAAAATTTTGTCAACATATTGTAATTGATAAAAGAAAAAAAGAGAGGGTATTTAATCATGCTGACCAGCTTGTTTTTGAAAGCAAAAATGATAGCTCCTGCATGTTCAGCTGCATTTCCAACAATAGGTAGCAAAATAATGCTGATGAAGCTAACAGATATTCCCCAAGAATCTGAAGCATCCTGAATTTAATTTTATCATATAGTTCAGTTAATTTTGCATTAAAATAATCAAAATTTCATTAAATATAACCAAACTAATTGGACCGCTATTTCATGCATACGGTTAACAAGTTGGTATCATTTGTGGCCCTCAATATATGAAGCAATTAATATTTTATACTCTAAAGGGTCCATAACCAATAGGAAGGTATGAAAATTAATGCTGAGTAAAGTTTTCTTAAATAATAGTGTTATATATATATATTAAAAATTACTTGAGTGATCTATTAAGTCTTAGTTCAATTGGTATAGATATTGTTATTATGTAGGAAGATGTGGGTTCAACTGCATTGAAGTGTATTATTCTTTTAGACATTTACCCTATCTACTTTTAACGACTCGAGTTTTACTATCCTAGCCATACTCTTATCTAATTAACATTGAACACTAAAAATGATGTAAAATGATTTACCTCAATTGTTTGCACAACATATTCAGAGAGCAAAGAGATGACGGCAGTCATTCCAACAAGCCAAATAAATCCACTCCAAAATCCAATTACTGGTTCTTCTTCTCCTCCTCCATTTTCGTCATTGTCCGATTCCTGATACAGTAGGCTTGCATCAGCTTATACAGGAACAAAGCCAAAATTTTTGTTTAGGAGATCAAGATAAAATTCTAAAATTTTACGGGGTTGAAGCTAAAAATTTTATTCTAAAAAGACTTAGATTATATAATTGATTTTAAGAGGGCCAAAAATCAAATTTATAAAATTTTCATTTATTTAAATGATTGAATGACTTACAAATGAATGATCAATACTTGATAGGGACTAGTGATAAAATTTTCCCATTTAACCATGGGGACAAGACACTCCCTCCCCCGTTGGCTTCGTCTTTGGAATATATCTCACCACCAACGGTAAAAATAATATGGAGGTCCTTATATTAAAGTCAGTCAGATTATATTTTGCTCTCTTTACTAAAAAAAATAAATTAATCTCTGTATGTTAAATTAAAAACTAAATTGGTCATTTTGTTAAAATTTTAATCTATTTCTATTGTTAAAAATCGATACTTGCACGTTAATATGATGTACGCATGGCACGCCACCGATCACTGTCCGGTTTTTAACAAAAAAGACCAATTTACTCTTTGAATTAATGTATAAGTATTAATTTACCTATTTTTTGGTAAATAAGGCAAAACGCAATCTAACTCCTAATACAATGAATCCTTGATACATTTACCCATCACCAACAAATTGCAGAAACTGGGTTTAAGATGCTATTGAATTTACCTCTTGAGCTTCGAACAATTGCCGGTGTGTGAATAGTTGGAAAACCAAGTAGGAAAGATAGGCAATCAACATCACAATGCTGCTGGCTCTCGACAACTGCAGTATCGGGTCGACCGTGACGGCGTCGGATGCCCCACTCATTCGAAACAACATCGGCAGCGAATGGCACAATAATGCAAGCAATAGAAGGAGAGAGTTCACATCGGCTTGTCTCTGGCAAATTCAACACTGTGTTAACAAAAGGGACTAAAACTAAAATTTTACCAATATGGAATTTGACAAGCGGTTGCTTACTCTATCAAATTTCTGTTCCAGCCTGAGGTTGGCAATGCCGCCACAAAAGAGAGAAGTCCCAAGAACCAAAAGCAGGTTTGAAAGGACTGAACCCAATAGGGAATACTTAACCACGTCTATTTTACGTTGGCTTAATGCAAATATTGCTATGATCAGCTCAGTAGCATTGCCACAGGTTGCATTCAACAGCCCTCCCACTGCACCAGGGACAAATCCAAAAATCTTTTTAGCATATGCGGGAATTTAATTATAATATTTAGATTACGAAATAAATTTATTAGGTATTAATTTATAATTTCATATTTTTGAATTAATTAAATATTTTTTTTATTTTTAGGAAGATTAAAGTATAAAAATAATTGAAGTTTAAAATAATTTAAATTCGAACTAAAAATAAAATAATCAACTTGAAATAAAATAATTTACCTGTTGGACCAGTGTAATAAGCAATTTGCCTGCAAGTCACATAAAGAGAATGTATATTTGTCAACTTCAAGTAAAAATATGTAAAAATTTAAAAAAGAAAAAGAAATAAGAATTATCAGCATAAATAAATAAAATCTGCCTTACTCAGTGAGAAAGCTAACTCGTTCAGCCAGTGGAGTGAGTCCAAGTAAACTCAATGCAAAAACCCAGGGCTGTTTTAACAACAAAGTAGAGGGATTAAATCTCAAACTTCAACAATACAAAGGTACTAAAACTATAAAAAAGAAAGAAAAAGAAAAGGAAGAAAAAGCTCACCCTTGCGAAACCATAGCAATCAGCAACAATGGCCAAAGGAATAGCAGGGAAAAGAACAGAGAGTTTAGTCCCTAAAATGACCTCCTGTAGATTAGCCAAGAACTGTCTAAGTTTCCTACATGGAACCTTAGAAACCAGGGTCAAATGCGACTTTTTACGTAACGAAGAAGATGACATGTTATGTGCAGTCCTCCCATGGCGAATTTCCTTACTTAAACCCTTCAAGTTTCCATTTTCCAGTAACCATGGTTCTCTCGAAGAAGCCATTTCTTTTTACGTTAAAAAGAAGAAGAAGAAGAAGAAGAAGAAGAGTAGTGAAGATGGTGACAAAAAACAACCGAATGAAAGAAAAAGAAGAAGAATAGTGAAGATGGCGACAAAAATAACCGAATGAAAAATATATAGGGATGAGTTCGAGAAATAAGATTATATGTATATATGTTTGTTTATTTAGTATTATAAAAATATTGGGAGTTACATAAAATGAAACTTCGAGGAAGCTTCATATAAGAAATCAGTTGGGAACCACCTGGACAGGATAATAATAATTCTCTATTTTTATTATTGTTTTTATTATGGGTAAATTATACTTAAAATCACTAAACTATTAGTAAGTTTACGTTTTAATCACTTTACTTCAAAAAATTACAAAATGATTATTGAATTATTTTGAAAGTTTTCATTTAAGTCACTGGATTGTTAAGATTTTTTCTTTTTTTAAAATTTGGTTAGTGATTTCCAAGTGACAATTTGATGATCAGTATAGTAGATCAATACTCATCGATGAGTAGAAGAACATACCATAAATGTAAGTCAATCTAGTGGTCAATATCAGAGATTAGAGAATAAAGTTGTTTGGATTTTGATTTGCATATTCATGACATGAAAAAAAAACACTAAACTGTAAAAGGGTAGGAAGGAGAAGGTGACGAAATATCAAAATACGATTGCGGATCATATGACTATTTTTATAATTTACCCTAAATTTTATGTACTTCACAAGCGTCGCATTGAACATGGAAAACACCAAAACTAATTAACCTTTCAATTCAACCAAGAGTCAAATTATGAAGGTGGGAAGAAGGTTCCACTTAAAAGAACTGTGAAGAACAAGTCTTTCGTAGTCCTATATATTTGTGTGTGTTTTCGATGTACTCCATGAAGTTTTTTCAAGCACAAGCTGGTAAATGCTTTGCTCTAAAGAATGGTCTGTGAAGAAGGTTTTAGGGTTGGAGATATATTTCAATGGCGTCGACTCTTTCCAAAAGCAAAGGTAAAAAAATACATACAATTATTTGTTCTACAATATTATTAAATTTTATATATGCTAATCATTTAGGGTTTCTTTTTATTATTTATTTTCAAAAGAATAAAGTTTGGTCGGCTGGGATGGTAGGTTGGTACTTGGTATGTTGTTAGTAATATTCACCTGTCATTCTGCACGAAAATTTCAACTCTAATTTAATTTCAGCATTTTATCAATAATTATTTGGGTTAAAGTTTTTTTTATAGGAGACCGTGAATTTGGAGAAGAAAAGTTATTTTTTTTTGGTAGACATTGAGTTATATATATATTTATAATATAAAATATAATTTTTTATTTTTTATATTTTTTAAAATGATTAAATTAAATCAATTATAATTTTATTATTTATTTATTTAAATTTTATAATATTTTTTATTTTAGAAGAGTCAAAATCCCTACTTTCTCTCTCTCTTCGGTTATAAAGCAGATTAGAGTTATAATGAGTCTTTAGTTGTTTGGACATTGTTCATTAGTCGGCCATTTAGTAGCGGAGCAGGGGTTGGCAGGGCTCCAACCCCTAAAATGGTAAATTTTCAATTTAATCTCTTTATAATTTATAAACTTTTAAATTAGTAATGGTAAAATTGTATTTTAATCTCTGAAAGGTGATAAAAATTTGATTTAGACCTAATTTAGGAATACTTCTCGAAATCACTTTTGGGAAGAAACTAAAACTTCCAGTTTCTAAAAAAAATACTTTTTCTCTTAAAAAACAACTTGTAACACTTTTGAAAAGCATTCCTAAACTGACCCAAACTTTTTAAAAATTATAAAGATATAAATTATTATTATATTTTTATTATAATAAAATATACAATTTAATTTCGACCTCCAAAAATATTTTAACTTCGTCACTGCTGCAATTATGCCAGTTGGTAGCCATATTGCTGGTCCTACAACTATGATTGCCCAGGGTCCTTTATGACAAAATAACTAATCACAGGCAATTAGCCTGTTATCCCATGTGGGTGACACTCTTTATTAAAGGTCGAAATTACATAGATTTAAGCTTTCTTGAATCGTGTCTCGGGTTGTAATATTATTCCTATGGTAGTATAGAAATTCATCAATAAATTTTGCTGTGAGGGGACCAAGTTGTGGGCAAGAAAATAGGAAGGAAAAGACTTGAAATTTGAAAATGTTGTTTTCACCAATATTTGCCAATGGTTGTTAAGCATTATGCAGGTCCATGTCTATGTCCATTTGCTATAATAGCCCCTTATTATTGGTATCAATCCCTTCTATTATTGCAATAAAAACCTTTTAATTTATATTTGATGGATTGACGGTGTATGATTTTATGTATCATCAATGAATTAGATAATGATACATCACAAAAATAATTTTAAAATTAGATTTATTAAATTTTATTTTTAATTATGTGACGTCAAATATTAACACTATGTGCATATTCTAATTTTTCTAAATTATTTTGAGAGTTATTTCCCAACCAAAAAAATTGCCCCCACGAGAATGTCGTAGAGACAATGTTAGCTTCCAGGAAATTTCCTCTATCACATCTTAAACTGTAGATTCTTGATGCAAATCATGGGGCATCAGCTGGTTGATGACAATTCACACACATTAAAAAGGAAAAATCTTTTGGCAAGATTTTAGTACTTCATCAGTGTTATACAATAAAAATATATATAAAATCTCGATTCGGGATCTGACCTGAAATATTCATATTTAAGTAACTTTAGACACTTTATCTGAGGGGTTTTTTCTCTATTTTATGAATCAGAATACCATTCTCTCCATTTTGACCTCTATTGATTCCGTATATCAACAATAAGATATTAATATCATGTAGTCCTATTTTTGGAAATTATTAGTGATAATATTTTAAATGTAAAGTAATTTTTTTATTTTTTTAAGTATTTCACATAAAAATATGAAATATATATTTTCAAATATATGTGTTTATATTAATTCAAGTAACAAGAATGACAGTTTCCAGGAACTTTCCTCTGTAGCTTTTGAAAAGGGCAAAAAGAAATATTCATATAGTTTTTCAATTGCTTTTGAACTCATCCATATTTTTACGGGGTTATCTTCTAAAAAATGGATATCATCATGGGTCAGGAGAGATAGTCTTTCCGAAAATAAGAGAGTTTATGTAAAAATATATATAGGTCCAAAAAATAGGTTTAGATAAAAAAATTAGGTTCATTTTCTAAACGAGCCTTGCGTAAGTGTTTTTGTCCAGGCTCGGCTCGACTCGGCTGGGCTGGAATTTGCAAAAAAAAAAATGTTGTTGTTTTGCCATTATTTTGTTGTTATTTCGTTATTATATTACTACTATTTTATTGTTATTATTTGTATATTGTATAACTCTTGTCTTATTATTAGTTTTGTTATTTAAGTATTTTTTTTAATTTATTACCAATTTGTTAGGAAATATTTATTTTAATGTTTTTAGTGTTTTTGATATATTATATTTTTAAATTTGTTTTTATAGAAAATAATAATATAATCGAGCCAGACCAGACTCATATTTTAATATTTTTATCTGGATCGAGTATGCGTAAAATTTTAAAACTATTTTGGGTCGAGAAATAAACCTAAAATTTTGCCTAAGCCGATCCAATCTGACACATCAAAATCTCAAATAACAACAACTCAAACAAACAAAGAACTTCTATTTTGTGGAATATGTTATCAACAATTTTGTCTTTTTGGAATGAATTTAAGTGATATAAGGAGAGCCTATAAAAAAATTTTCTAGTTATATTATTGTGAAATGTTTATCATCCTTTAATGTCCACATCATTTCTGAGATGGTGGTTCTCAAAATTTTCATAAAAAATTAAGGAGTTAAATGACAAATCTACCATTTTGAGGTCAAGATCACTATACTTGCTTTTTTTTCTTTATCTCTGACTGAAAGACTTATTTCTTGCTAAGAGATCCCCTAAGTGAGTTTGATGTGATTTGGTGTTTGGTCAGTGTTGAACATACAAGAGACAAGTGTTTGATGAATCTTTAGGGTGAGACAATGCATTTATCATGCATTGATCGAACTTCTTATTATTCTCCTTCATTGCTTGAACGAGGTGGTATTTGTGTGCGAATTTAGTTCCTTTACTTTTTGAATTTAAAAAATTTAAGTCTAATTGTTAACACAACCGAATTTTTTAAAAAGATGTAAACTTTTTATTAAATCAGATTACATATGATTATGTTAGGTATAGATTGTTTTAACTCGATTTATGGTTATCGTCCTACTACCATGTTTAAATTTAGGATTTTCACGCATCGTTTGGTTACTAATGTAATTGTAATGGCCCAAATTTGAGGTTATCGGAACAGTGGTTTCGGGACCACAAATCCGATGAGAAAATTTTTATATTTCTTATATTTTTATGGTCTACGATTTCACAAAATGATTTCGTGAAAATTTCGTTCGAAAATTTCGACGTTTGGGCACTCAATTTAGTCAAAAGGACTAAATTGTAAAAAGTGCAAAAGTTGAGTTCTACATGTTAGAGGTGTCCAATTGTTATGAAACTTTAAATTGGAGGTCCTTATATGGTAATTATACCATTGGTAACTTGGTAGACAAAAATGGACATGAGATAAGTGAAATAGAAAATTTTTAAGTTAGGGGCAATTTGGTAATCTAGTAATTAAAATGAATTAAAAGGGAAAAAGATGGCAAAAATCATCATCTTCTTCATTAGGACGAAATCAGCAAGGGGGGAAGCCATAGTTAGGGTTTTCAAGCTTCCAAGCTCCATAATCAAGTACGAAACTCGAGGTTAGACAAAGGGAAGAATAAAGTTGAAGACTAAGTTGGTGAATTTGGCTATAATTGGTACCGAGGTAAGTTTACGGTAAATAAATGCAATATTTCAATATTTATTATCAATGCTGTTATTTTCCAGCAACTATGAATTTATTTTATGAATTTATTTGATGATGATCTAAGCATGAAATGATAGAGAATTAAAATTAAAAAGTCCCGTTGATACATAAGGATGGTACTGGATACGAATGTCATGACATTTGGGTAAAGAGGTCCCATGTAAGACCATGTCTGGGACATGGCATTGGCACCGAGATGAGAGGTCCCATGTAAGACCATGTCTGGGACATGGTATTGGCACCGAGATGAGAGGTCCCATGTAAGACCATGTCTGGGACATGGCGTTGGCACCGAGATGAGAGGTCCCATGTAAGACCATGTCTGGGACATGGCGTTGGCACCGAGATGAGAGGTCCCCTATAAGACCATGTCTGGGACATGGCATGGGCACCAACATGAGAACATCCCATGTAAGACCATGTCTGGGACATGGCTTTGGCATGTTATTATCAGAAGAGACCCGAATATCCTTATTATTCCAATGTAGCTCAACGGGCTTGTAAATGAATCATGTTCATGAAAGTTCAGTTTAAAGCATAAATGGCAAGCTCAGGTAAGTTGTGAGACTTAATAACTTATTATACTATCAATTGATGTTCAACGATGCAGCAAGGATTGAGTAAGTTATGCACACAAGTATTCTAAGTAAACAAGTAAGAGAACTAGTATGAGATTAACTAAAGAGTAAACTACAGATATAGACATTGAGTTTAATTATTTAAGTTAAATATTGTTATTTATTTGCTAGTAAACTTACTAAGCTTTATGCTTACTTCTTTTATTTCTCTTTCTCTTATAGTATTGCAAAGCTACTTCAAGGATCCTAAAGAAGTCGGAGATCGTCCACACTATCAACTACAACTGCTCGGTATTTTATATCGAAACACGTTTGAGTTATGGCATGTATAGGGATTTAGTTATTTTGTATGTTTGTAATGATGATTTTGCTAATGAGTGATGTGTAAGTATTTGATGATGTATGGTCATTAAAATGGTTAAGGATGAAGGTGTTTGTTGTTATGAAAGATTAGGTGATAAATTATGCATGGAAATCATGAAAGGATAAAATTTTGCAAAGAAACAGAATTCAGGCAACACAGTGACGTGAATTTGAAAAATCACCCAAGATAGTATAAAATGAATTAGAGGGTGAATGATATATGGAATTAAATCTTGTTGAGTCTATTTTCATGGAAAAATAACGGTGTAGAAAAAGGAAATTTATATTTTAAGATATGTGAATTTTAGTAAGATAGGGTCAGAACTGTTTTTGGAGTCCCCTGTTCTGAGTTTAGAAAATAATTAAAAATTGTACAAAATTGGTTATGAGTTGAAATTTACATGCTTAGATTCCTTAATGAGTCTATTTTCTGTAGAAACAAGTAAGAACTTCATATGAAAATCCTACAGTGAGAAAACTTATTTTTAGTAACAAGAGGTTAGAATAGTCGAATGGTGAAACAGGGGAGACTTTAACTAATAAAATGTACTAATTGGCTGAACCAAAAATTCTAAAAATTTTATGGTGAGTATATATATTAGTTTAGTTTCAGGGAAAATTTACGGAATTAAATTTCGAGTTCTGTAGCTCAAGTTATAATTAATTTAGTAACTGCTGCGCGATTGGACAGATTTGCTGTAAATAGTGAAATAAATTTTCAAACCTAGTTTTTATGCTCCGAATTGGTAAGATAAGCTAAGTAATGCCTCGTGCTCGACTCCGGAAACGGTCTCGGGTAAGGGGTGTTACATTTTGTTGGTATCAGAGCAGGTTTAGTCGGTTCTTGGAAATACTCAGTATGAATAAGTGTCTACCTATACATGCCATACTTATATATTTTGATAGTGTGACGACTCCTGACGATTTTAAAATGTTTTCTTTTATAGTTATGGATCCTGAACGAGCTAGTACAGATGAAGTAGAAAGTAATGCGCTTGCTTCCGCAGAAGGGACGACGCCACTAGATGTTAATGTTAATGAAAGGCCTGCATCAGTTAGACAGGGAGGAGGAGCTAGAGAAGCCTTCTTCCAAGCCATGAATGATTGGTTTGCCGAGTTCGTTCGTACGAATCCGGCTGTAAGACCTCCACCCCCTCAAGATTCACAGGTTCCCCATGTAGCTTCCCCAGCTGCAGGTATATTTATCAGGGAGAGACCACCTGTTGATAAGATTAGGAAGCAAGGGGCTGAAGAATTTCGGGCTACCAAAGATGACGATGCAGAAAAAGCAGAATTCTGGCTTGAGAATACCATCAGGGTTTTTGAAGAATTATCTTGTACACCGGAAGAATGTATGAAGTGTGTGGTCTCACTTCTCAGAGATTCCGCTTATCATTGGTGGAAGACTCTCGTGTCTATCGTACCGAGTGAGAGGGTTACTTGGGATTTCTTTCAGGAGCAGTTTCGAAAGAAGTACACCAGCTAGAGATTTATAGATCAGAAAAGGAAGGAGTTTCTTGAGCTAAAACAAGGTAAGATGTCCGTGACTGAATATGAACGCGAATTTGTCAGACTTAGTAAGTATGCTCGGGAATTTGTATCCACCGAGCCAACATGTGCAAGAGATTTGAAGATGGACTTAATGATGACATCCGACTATCAGTGGGTGTATTGGAAATCAGAGAGTTTGTTGTTCTGGTAGAAAGAGCTTGTAAAATAGAAGACTTGTTAAAAGAAAAAGAGAAGAGCAAAGCTGAAGCTGGAGCGCAGATACAAAGAAGAGGCAAATGAGTAAATCATTTCAGTCTACATCTAAGAGGCCTAGGGAGCTCTCTAGCGGATCACATTTTCCACATATATATTCTGGCCGAAGCAGAAGTAGAAGATTCGAGGGTTTTAGAGCTCAAACCACTACAGTTGCAAGTACAGGCAGTACTCGACCTCCTAGGCCTGAATGTTCTCAATGTGGGAGACGCCACCCCGGAGAGTGTAGAGCAGGTGAAAATGTTTGTTTTAGATGTGGAGCATCCGATCACTTTATTCGGGATTGTCCTGAAACAACTAAAAGAGAAGAAATAACGAGTGCGAGATCAGGTAATGCTCCTACCAGAGATAGACCGCAGAGAAACCCAGGAGTGGGGGCGAGTAATAGGGGTGCATCCAGAGATTCAGCGGTTAGATCAGATGTCAGAGCACCTGCAAGATCATATGCTATTCGAGCTCGTGAAAAGGCGTTCTCTCCTGATGTAATTGCGGGTACATTTTCTCTCTATGATACTACTGTTATTGCATTAATTGATCCTGGCTCTACACATTCATATATATGCACAAAATTAGCATTTGTTAAAAATTTGTCTGTTGAACCTACTGAATCTATGGTTAAAGTCTCGAACCTCCTGGGCCAGTTTGTGATAGTGGATAAAGTTTGTAAAAATTGTCCACTGATGGTAAAAGGTATTTGTTTCCCGGTTGACTTGATGTTATTGCCTTTTGATGAGTTTGATGTGATATTGGGCATGGATTGGTTAACTCAGCATGATGCAGTAGTAAACTGTAGACAAAAATATGTTGTGTTGAAATGCCAAAATGGAGAATTACTTTGGGTTAAATCTAATCAGACAGAGGGATTATCCGATATGATTTCAGTTATGACAGCTCAGAGGTGTGTTAGAAAAGGGTATGATGTTTATTTGGCGTATGTGTTGGATACTAAAGTATCTGAGTTAAAGATACAGGCAGTGCCAGTTGTATGTGAATTTTCTGATGTGTTTCCAGAGGAATTACCAGGGTTGCCACCAGAAAGAGAAGTGGAATTTTCTATAGATTTGATTCCGGGAACTGCCCCAATTTCCATAGCTCCGTATCGTATGGCTCCTACAGAATTAAAAGAGTTAAAGGCACAGTTACAGGAACTTGTTGACAGAGGTTTTGTTCGTCCGAGTCATTCACCTTGGGGTGCTCCAGTTCTGTTTGTGAAAAAGAAAGACAGGTCTTTGAGATTGTGTATTGACTATCGGCAGCTTAATAAGGTAACTATAAAGAATAAGTACCCGTTGCCTCGAATTGATGACTTATTTGATCAACTGAAAGGTGCCACAGTATTTTCAAAGATTGATCTCCGATCGGGTTATTATCAGTTACGGATAAAAGAGCCAGATGTGCCAAAGACAGCTTTCAAAACCAGGTATGGGCATTATGAGTTTCTGGTTATGCCGTTTGGGTTGACTAATGCACCTGCAGTATTCATGGATTTGATGAACCGGATATTCAGACCGTATCTAGATAGGTTTGTAGTAGTTTTTATTGATGACATTTTAGTTTATTCTCGGGATGAAACTGAGCATGCAGAACATTTGAAAATAGTGTTGCAAATTCTGCGTGAAAAGAAACTTTATGCTAAATTCAGTAAATGTGAATTTTGGCTTCGAGAGGTAGGTTTTCTCGGACATATTGTATCCGCAGAAGGCATCAGGGTAGATCCGAGTAAAATTTCAGCTATTGTCAATTGGAGTCCACCGAAGAATGTATCTGAAGTTAGAAGTTTCTTGGGTTTAGCTGGTTATTATCGGAGATTTGTACAAGGGTTTTCTATGATAGCTTCTCCAATGACCCGTTTATTACAGAAAGATGTTAAATTTTAATGGACAGAAAAATGCCAGCAAAGTTTCGACCGATTGAAGGAGTTGTTGACGAAAGCACCTGTGTTGGTACAGCCTGAATCGGGTAAGGAATTTATTATTTATAGTGATGCATTATTAAATGGTTTGGGTTGTGTCTTGATGCAAGAAGATAAAGTAATAGCCTATGCTTCAAGACAACTTAAGCCACATGAAAGAAACTACCCGGTACATGATCTCGAGTTAGCTGCTATTGTATTTGCATTGAAAATATGGCGGCATTATTTGTATGGTGAAAAGTGTCATATTTATACTGATCACAAAAGCTTGAAATATTTGATGACACAGAAAGATTTGAATTTGAGACAACGTAGGTGGCTTGAATTGATAAAGGATTATGATTTGGTTATTGATTACCATCCGGGTAAGGCTAACGTGGTAGCTGATGCTTTGAGCCGAAAATCTCTATTTGCTTTACGAGCTATGAATACCCGGTTGTCACTGTCTAATGATGGTTCAATCATAGCTGAATTGAGAGCTAAATCGACATTTCGTCAACAAATATGTGAAGCTCAGAGGAATGATGAGAAATTACAGGCTAAACGGGTGCATTGTGAGTCAGGTAATGATTCAGAATTTCAGATTGGAACTGATGGTTGTTTATTATTCAGAGGCAGAGTATGTGTACCGAAGAATTCAGAACTTGTACAGAAGATTTTACACGAAGCACACAGTGGTATTATGTCCGTACATCCGGGAGGTAATAAAATGTATAATGACTTGAAAAAGATGTATTGGTGGCCGGGTATGAAACGTGATATCTCTGAGTTTGTATCAAGATGTTTGGTATGTCAACAGGTTAAAGCTGAACATTAGGTACCTTCGGGGTTGCTTCAGCCAATTACTATACCAGAATGGAAATGGGAAAGAATTACTATGGATTTTGTGTCCGGATTACCATTGTCTCCGAAGAAGAAAGATGCCATTTGGGTGATCGTTGATCGATTAACAAAATCAGCACATTTTATCCCGGTACGTATGGATTATTCTCTAGATAAATTAGCTGAACTGTATATATCTGAGATTGTTAGACTACATGGAGTGCCTGTCTCCATTATATCAGATAGAGACCCTCGATTTACGTCTCGTTTCTGGAACAAATTGCAAGAAGCTTTGGGTACTCAGTTGCATTTCAGTACTGCATTTCATCCTCAGACAGATGGCCAATCTGAGCGTGTAATTCAGGTATTGGAAGATATGCTCCGATGTTGTGTATTAGAATTTCAAGGTAATTGGGAAAAGTATCTACCTTTAATTGAATTTGCTTATAATAAGAGTTATCAGTCCAGTATTAAAATGGCTCCGTATGAAGCTTTGTATGGTAGAAAATGTAGAACACCATTATATTGGGCAGAGCTCAGTGAAAAGAAGATACACGGGGTTGATTTGATCCGGGAAACAGAAGAAAAAGTAAGGCTGATTCGAGATAGTTTAAAAGCAGCTTCCGATCGTCAGAAGTCATACGCCGATCTTAAACGAAGGGAGATTAAATTTCAGGTGGGTGATAAAGTATTCTTAAAAGTGTCTCCTTGGAAGAAAGTTCTCCGGTTCGGTCGAAAGGGTAAATTGAGTCCAAGATTTATCGGACCATATGAGATTATAGAAAGAATTGGACCAGTTGCTTACCGATTGGCTTTACCACCGGAACTCGACAAAATTCATAATGTATTTCATGTATCTATGCTACGACGGTATCGATCAGATCCTTCACATGTTATTACTCCAACAGAAGTAGAAATTCAGCCGGATATGACTTATAATGAAGAACCGGTTAAAGTATTAGTACGAGAAACAAAGGAGCTTAGAAACAAAAAGGTAAATCTGGTGAAAGTGCTATGGCAAAAGCACGGGATTGAGGAAGCAACATGGGAACCGGAAGAGACAATGAGGAAGCAATACCCGAATCTCTTTACTGGTAAGATTTTCGAGGACGAAAATCCTAAAAAAGGGGGGAGAGTTGTAATGGCCCAAATTTGAGGTTATCGGAACAGTGGTTTCGGGACCACAAATCCGATGAGAAAAATTTTATTTTTCTTATATTTTTATGGTCTACAATTTCACAAAATGATTTCATGAAAATTTCGTTCGAAAATTTCGACGTTTGGGCACTCAATTTAGTCAAAAAGACTAAATTGTAAAAGTGCAAAAGTTGAGTTCTACATGTTAGAGGTGTCCAATTGTTATGAAACTTTAAATTGGAGGTCCTTATATGGTAATTATACCATTGGTAACTTGGTAGACAAAAATGGACATGAGATAAGTGAAATAGAAAATTTTTAAGTTAGGGGCAATTTGGTAATCTAGTAATTAAAATGAATTAAAAGGGAAAAAGATGGCAAAAATCATCATCTTCTTCATTAGGACGAAATCAGCAAGGGGGAAGCCATAGTTAGGGTTTTCAAGCTTCCAAGCTCCATAATCAAGAAGTACGAAACTCGAGGTTAGACAAAGGGAAGAATAAAGTTGAAGACTAAGTTGGTGAATTTGGCTAGAATTGGTACCGAGGTAAGTTTACGGTAAATAAATGCAATATTTCAATATTTATTATCAATGCTGTTATTTTCCAGCAACTATGAATTTATTTTATGAATTTATTTGATGATGATCTAAGCATGAAATGATAAAGAATTAAAATTAAAAAGTCCCGTTGATACATAAGGATGGTACTGGATACGAATGTCATGACATTTGGGTAAAGAGGTCCCATGTAAGACCATGTCTGGGACATGGCATTGGCACCGAGATGAGAGGTCCCATGTAAGACCATGTCTGGGACATGGCGTTGACACCGAGATGAGAGGTCCCATGTAAGACCATGTCTGGGACATGGCGTTGGCACCGAGATGAGAGGTCCCATGTAAGACCATGTCTGGGACATGGCGTTGACACCGAGATGAGAGGTCCCATGTAAGACCATGTCTGGGACATGGCGTTGGCACCGAGATGAGAGGTCCCCTATAAGACCATGTCTGGGACATGGCATGGGCACCAACATGAGAACATCCCATGTAAGACCATGTCTGGGACATGGCTTTGGCATGTTATTATCAGAAGAGACCCGAGTATCCTTATTATTCCAATGTAGCTCAACGGGCTTGTAAATGAATCATGTTCATGAAAGTTCAGTTTAAAGTATAAATGGCAAGCTCAGGTAAAGTTGTGAGACTTAAGAACTTATTATACTATCAATTGATGTTCAACGATGCAGCAAGGATTGAGTAAGTTATGCACACAAGTATTCTAAGTAAACAAGTAAGAGAACTAGTATGAGATTAACTAAAGAGTAAACTACAGATATAGACATTGAGTTTAATTATTTAAGTTAAATATTGTTATTTATTTGCTAGTAAACTTACTAAGCTTTATGCTTACTTCTTTTATTTCTCTTTCTCTTATAGTATTGCAAAGCTACTTCAAGGATCCTAAAGAAGTCGGAGATCGTCCACACTATCAACTACAACTGCTCGGTATTTTATATCGAAACACGTTTGAGTTATGGCATGTATAGGGATTTAGTTATTTTGTATGTTTGTAATGATGATTTTGCTAATGAGTGATGTGTAAGTATTTGATGATGTATGGTCATTAAAATGGTTAAGGATGAAGGTGTTTGTTGTTATGAAAGATTAGGTGATAAATTATGCATGGAAATCATGAAAGGATAAAATTTTGCAAAGAAACAGAATTCAGGCAGCACAGTGACGTGAATTTGAAAAATCACCCAAGATAGTATAAAATGAATTAGAGGGTGAATGATATATGGAATTAAATCTTGTTGAGTCTATTTTCATGGAAAAATAACGGTGTAGAAAAAGGAAATTTATATTTTAAGATATGTGAATTTTAGTAAGATAGGGTCAGAACTATTTTTGGAGTCCCCTGTTCTGAGTTTAGAAAATAATTAAAAATTGTACAAAAATGGTTATGAGTTGAAATTTACATGCTTAGATTCCTTAATGAGTCTATTTTCTGTAGAAACAAGTAAGAACTTCATATGAAAATCCTACAGTGAGAAAACTTATTTTTAGTAACAAGATGTCAGAATAGTTGAATGGTGAAACAGGGGAGACTTTAACTAATAAACTGTACTAATTGGCTGAACCAAAAATTCTAAAAATTTTATGGTGAGTAGATATATGAGTCTAGTTTCAGGGAAAATTTACGGAATTAAATTTCGAGTTCTGTAGCTCAAGTTATAATTAATTTAGTAACTGCTGCGCGATTGGACAGATTTGCTGTAAATAGTGAAATAAATTTTCAAACCTAGTTTTTATGCTCCGAATTGGTAAGATAAGCTAAGTAATGCCTCGTGCTCGACTCCGGAAACGGTCTCGGGTAAGGGGTGTTACATTTTTAGCATGAAGAAAAAACTTATTTATTATGTATGTAGTGTAACACCCCAAATCCGGTTTAAACGTTATGACCGAATCTGGCGATGTCACATTGTAACACCCCTTGCCCGTATTCGATGCCAGAATAGGGTACGGGGCATTACCAGAACACTTACACTTATAAACATGTTAAACCGAGTTATAAAATTTCATTCAAATTTAAACTCTTCAAATTTTTAACGTGCTTTTATAAATCTTCACGTTATAACTTCAAAATACTATATGTGTAACAAATAGGGCTTTTGAGACCCAATACATACTCATGCAATTCAATACTTCATTTCCATTTCATTTAATTCACGATTCTCATGTTCACGATTCAATTCAATTTCTCAATCCAATATACATTTCAATACCGCAATAATTCATTTAATTCAAATCATATCATTTGCAATTTCCATTTAATCCACGTACAATTCAATTTCATTAAGTTCAATACTAATACATATTTATCGTTTAACTTAACGTCCCCTTTTTGCATCATTTTACACTTCAAGCATGAACCTAGTATTTTATTTCCTTTCCACTGCCGTTTCCTATGCATATCACATAAGATATAAACATTACACTCAACCATAGTCGCAAGTTAGTCTTTTTGAAGACTAACCACATGATAAACCATTTTAATAAAGATTACAAACTTTAAACCTTACCACCCTTTTATGATCACAAGCATATTTCCATCTAGACATTTACCATCTCAATGCATAATTTAATAAATTTAATGTGGCGTTATCCAGCACAACTTGGCCAAAGCCTAAGCATACACACCAAACATGCTAGCCAAATAAACATATAGTATAAGCATTATAAGCATGAATAAGCACCACATTTATTTATGTATCAAACTTATCAACATGAGTTAATTCATAAACCATTTCTGACATTGCTACATACCAAATCATATACCAAGTATACCATATACACATACTATGAAACTTTATTTTCTCACATGAACTTTAACTATAACTAATAATGCACAATTATAAACATCATTTCTTTTCAATCGTTTATCGATTATAATCGAACATATGGCCAATTATACACCAATCATTCATATGTTCTTCCAATTTTCCTCCTCCTCCTCCTCTCCATTCCACATCCTTAATGTGTATAACACACTTAAACATCATTAACTACAATTTCACTATTCACTCACATGTATATTCAAAGCTATCTATTCGAGTCAGAGTCACTAAATTATTTTTACCCGGAGATACAAAACTCCAAATTAAGAACCTTTTATTTTTCCCGAAACTAGATTCACATATCTTATTACCATAAAATTTTCAAAATTTTTGGTTTAGCCAAATAGTACAGTTTATTCTTTAAAGTTCCCCTGTTTCACTGCTCGACAGTTCTGACCTCTCTTCACTAAAAATTAATTATCTCATTGTACAGAATTTGGATATTGTTTTAGTTTATTTCTCTTGAAAATAGATTCACTAAGGATTCTAAACATATAAACTTTATCCCATAATTATTTTTGTACAATTTTTGAAAATTTTCCAAAGTCAGAACAGGGGATTCCAAACTCATTCTGACTCTGTCTAACTAAACTTCAAATATCTAAAAATATATGACTCTTTTGCTTTCTCTATTTCTTTTATGTGAAAATAGACTCATTCATCTTCAATTTCATTTATTATTCAGCCTCTAATTTAATCTCCACCATTTTTGGTGATTTTTCAAAGTCACACAACTGTTGTTGTCTAAACTATTTTATTGCTAAATGTACTATTTCATAATTTTACTTTTTCACTTTCAATTACAATTCAATTCAAAATTCACTTTTCCATTTCTAAGTCGATATTCAATTCAATTCCACACCTATATTCATTATTCAATTAGAGAACATCTTACAGAATTGAGTACTTCGTTTTCTCTATGCCATAGTCCAACTATGGTCTTACACATATTTACATATTGATGCCATAGCCCAGCTATGGTCTTACACAGTAGCACATATCACACCGATGTCATATCTCGGATATTATACGGAAATCACATATCACATGTTGCCATGATCCAACCATGGTCTTTTTCGTGAATTCATCACATATCACTGAACGAAAGTACTCATTCCTGCGTTCTACTCAATTTAATCTTCTAATTCAGTTTTCATACTATTATAATATTCATGATTCAATAATAAAGACATAAAACAAAACATCATATTACCTCTAATTTAACAATTAAATATAAGATTCTATCATATGAACGTATTGATTTCACTTATTCAAGCAAATGTACATAAACACAAATTCCATTTATTTAAGTAAATTCGCTTATCATATTCACTTAATCAAATATGTTGAGCACATAGCATCATATAATCACCAACATACTTGGATGAGCTTATCACAACATAAACTTTCATTTCGTTTTTTTCTTGTTTTTTTTTTCCATTTATGATCATCCCTTTTCATACATGAACACTTACATATCACGAATTTTTATTCTTACCTTTCCAAATTCCAACATAACGTGAGCATATTTCATTTATGTCAATATCATTTTTAGCATTATTGAAAATAGCTCGGTTGAAAATCATCTCTGTCTTAACAAAACAATTTCGTTAAAGCCCGGAGATATCACACCATCACGAGTCATAAGATGGCATGTATAGCTAGACTCACACATGAGATCATTTTTGTCACTTCATTCGTATCCCTTTTTATTCTAAAGGTTCATTCGAGAATTTTTCACTTTTTCTCACTTTTTTTATCGATCAATTTCAATTTCTCGTCTTTCTTGATTTATAACAATACATTTAACTTATATAACCTTCACACTATTCATTCCAGTCCAAAAATCATTCTTTGGAAAAATTATGTTTTTGCCCCTAAAGTTTCACAAAATTATGATTTTGGCCCTAGGCTCGTAAAATAATTTTTATTAATTCCCTTGCATTTTAGGCCTAACTGAACCATTTTCATAACTATAGCAGTCCACAATACTCACTTATTCACGCACTTGTGACATATTTTATAACTTTTACAAATTAATCATTTTAGACATTTTCATCGAAAATTACTTAATACAAATCGTTTATCACACTCCAAACATTCATACTCTTCCATAAAACATCAAAATACATGCATATCATTTATGGGTAAATTTTTAAACATAAACCCTAGTTCAAAACAATGGTAAAAATAGGTAAATCTTGTTACGAGGATTTCAAAAACGTAAAAATCATTAAAAATGGGGATAGAACGGACTTACAATCGAGCTTGGAAGCTTGAAAAACCCTAGCCATGGTTTCTCCATGCAATTTTCGGCCTAGGGGTTGAAGATGGATAAAAATTGACTTTTAATTTTGTTTTTAATTTATTTTAATAACTAAATGACCAAAATACCCTTAATAAAAAACTTTGGAAACATGCCTAACCATACCCATTTTAAAATTTAAAATTACCATATAAAGATCTCCAATTTAAAATTTCATAACAATTGGACACCTCTAACATATAGAACTCAACTTTTGCACTTTTTACAATTTAGTTCTTTTGACTAAATTGAGTGCCCAAATGTTAAAATTTTTGAACGAAATTTTCACAAAATCATTTTGTGAAATCGTAGACCATAAAAATATAATAAAAATAATTTTTTTTCTCGTCAAATTTGTGGTCTCGAAACCACTATTCCGACTAGCCTCAAATTCGGGCTGTTACATGAATTATAATAGTTGGATACAAAATAAAGAATAATTAGTACAAAACTAAACTTAAAAATAGGATACGAGTAAAAACTCTGATAAAAAAATAAGACCTCTTCCAAATAAGTGAAAAATTTTCCTTCCAAATAAGTGAAAAATTTTCCTTCTCTTTATTAAAATTCATGGGAGTGTTTAAATACTACCGATTGAATTAATTTATTGCTAAAATTCAGGTAAAATACACTTTTTTTTACACAAAAAATATATATTGACATGATAAATCAGAATGTGTATTTTTAAGAAAAATTAACTATATTTTAATCGAAGTAATTGAGGATAATAATTATTTAAATTCATTAACTTCATTATTAAAATGAAAAATTAAATTATATCAAAATTAAAATATAAAAATTAAATCTCAAATTATAATAAAAGGATTAGAATTGAAATTTAAACATTATAATGGCCCATTAAAGGAAGAAAAAAGAAAGTGACACATGTGTAATGTAAAAGGCCTTAGGGCTTATATGGACATGAGCTAACCCAATGCTATTAAACAACCAATATAAGTCTTTTTAAGAGACAAAAATTAAATTATAATTTTTATAATAGTAAAAATATAATTTCATTGCTTTAATAGTTTATATTTTTATAATTTTAAAAAATTAAATTAAATTTTATATTTTTAAAAGGAATTAAAGTATAATTTTATTTTTACTAAATTAAAATTTTAAAAATTTCAAACATGCCAATTTTTGTGGTCTGCCAAAAAGGAAAAACTGTAGAAACTTTGGTACACTTTTTTTTTTGCCATAAAACAAAAAGTACTATTTAACAAAGCAAATGTGCCTAAGTGGTTGATTGATAATAAACTTGATCATAGATCAGGTTATTCGTCCAAGTTTATTCGAAGAAATGAAGGGTTTGGATAAAAATATAGGCTTGAAAAGTGGACTCGGACAAAAAATAAGACCCATTTTTTAAATGGGTCAAGCATCGAGTAGGATTTTTGACTTAGGCTCAGCCCAAATCAGTCTAAATATTCTTTTTTGTTGTTATTTTGCTACCATTTTGTTGTTTTATTACTACTAATTTGTTGTTATTGTTTGGATATTATATAATTTTTGTTTTACTGTTAATTTTGCTATTATTTTAGAAGCATTTGCTTGCGAAGTTGCAATTATCTTAATATTATTTAAATATAAAATTTTTTTAATGTATTTTTGATTTGTTGAGAAACATTTATTTTAATAATTTTACTGTATTTGATATATTATTTTTTAAAATTTGTTTTTATATAAAAATAATACAAGCGAGTTGTGCTTGAGTTTAACATTTTTAATCTGGTCCAAGCTTGAGCAGAATTTTAGGCCCATTTTTCAAACCAAGCCTAGAAATCGACTATAAAATTTTACATCAACCTAGTCAAAACCCAACTCGACTCATGATTACTAAAAAACTTTTGATATAAATTTAAAAAAAAGTTAGTATGTATTTTTTTTAGCGTACTCCTCTAACTTATTTAATATATATGTGTATTATTTTTTCAAAAGCCATGAGTCTTATTACAGAGTTAATTGAGAATAGATTAAAACACGAAACTAATAATTTTTTGTTATAAAAACCAGATCAATGATTAAACAGATTGGTTTTTTTTTTCGATTCAATTGATTCAATTGATTAAATATAAAAATATTTTTTAAAGATCATAAAAATAAACAGTAATGGATATAAGTTATAACAAAAAAAATTAAATAGGTAAAAATATGCTTCAAGTCCTTATACTCTTTATAGATTTAAAATTTAGTCCATCTACTTTTATTTATAAAAATTAATTTCTTCACTTTTTCAATTTAAAAAATTCATGATAAATTATTTGCACCATTAAAATTTTGTTCGTTAAATTCATTAATTAGACATTTTAAAATAAAAAAAAATATTCGTTTGATAATCATATAACACAACAAATGATACTGTATGAACTTGAGTTTAATAGATTTTTATCAATTTAAATGGGTTTTCAACTGATATTTTATCGATTCAATCGATTAAATCAGATTCTGAATTTAAACCAATTTATCTAATCTAATTCTAACAAATGTGAAAACACAATTAGACAACTATTTTATTAATCATCTCAACTAAATTAATTTCAGTTCTTCACTAAGCAATTAATGATAAAGCAAACTGCCATTAATTATAATAACTATTTTGACAGAAAAACACAAAATTATATAACTATAATCTTGAGAATCAGATCACAAAATGTTTCCCAAATGCTCTGTTTTGTTATTAAAAATAGAAAAAAATATATTTTTATTTAAAAAATTATAAATAATAATATTTTTTAAACTGTTACCCAAAATTAAAAAAAATTAAATCTAATCTCAACCTAATTCTATTAGGTTACTTTGGGTCTAAATCCCAGCATATGTGAGTTATGTCTGACTTTGTTCTGGTCTAGATTTAAACATATATTTCAATTCTCAATTCGTTATATTTTGTATTCAGTTGATTTTGGTTATTATCAACCGAACATATACTTTTTGTGATTTCTATTGTATTTATTATGGTGGAGATACTTGATAGGTCCCTTTATTATAGAGATCTGATCAAATTAGTCCTTCTATTATTAAACGGATCGATTTAGTCATCATACTATTAAAAAAAAGTACATAAGACCAAATTGGAATAGAGTTAATATTTACTATTTTAAAAAATATAATTTATTATTTAATAGAGTTAATATTTTTAAAGTTTTTTTTTATGATTTTGTGTATGAAAATTATTATTTGGAATTGAATTGCAAAAGAAAAAGTGCTTACAATTTAAATTTTTTTATTCTTTTTATTAGTAGGACTAAATTGATTTGTTTAATAATAGAAGGACTACTTCAATCCAGCCCCCGGGACTTCCCAGATACTTTATGATTGTACTTAAAAAACCGTAAACAAGCTAAAAATTTGGGCAATATTGATTGTAATGGTAACTTTTGTCATAAAATCGAGGGAGTTAAATGCAATTTTCGTAAAATGTAGTAAAAATAATTGTAATAACTACCATAGCATATAATAACTGATACCGGAACCAGCTTCCAACAACAACCGGTCTAAGCAAAAGACTGATTGGTGACTTTCAGTCACACTCTTCTCCATGGAATCTCCTTCCCCCAATTTTCAAGGTAATAATAACATTTCTTAAATCCCTAGCGTTATTTTTCTCTAAATTATTAACTACCAATTTTTTTTTTAAATTTCTTCCATCTAGAATGGATGAGCCAAATTGGAGTCAACCCTCCATCTCCGGTGCTTCGTCTTCGTCTTACAGGGAGGATTCAGGCGCGGCAGTGGCGTCTTCTTCACAGGTTCGAGAGGAAGAGGAGGACCGAGACCAGGACTACCCGCCACAGCATCATTTCCAATTTCATAGTCCTGAGCTTGAGAATCACCACATTGGTGGCTTTCTTTCTTACAGAGATAACTCACCTGCTTTTAATGATAATTCATCATCGGTGATTAGAGATGACACGTGGTCTTGCATAATTGTTGTTTTCACTTTTTGGTTTTTCGGTTCGTATGAATCTTCTTCTTTTTTTATGGTAATTAAGTAAAGTTTTTTTTTATTTTGATGTTGATTTTTTTGGATGGATTGGAACAGTTTCGATGACTTTGATTCTGGGAGTTTACGGGCCAATGAATCTACAACTTGGTCCAAATTGTTCTCTTCTTATTCAACCAAATCCTCTTTTTGTTCAGAGTGTGACGGTGATTTGCCTTTTACGTTCTTTTTTTTTATGAACTTTTGGTTCAATTTATGCTTTTCTGTAGAGGGAGGGGTTGTTTTTTGGGGGTTATAGCTTATTTCGGTTTTTGTTAGGTGGAGGAGAAAGATGGTACTAAGCCAGGACTCAACCTCTATGGATTATATAAATCTCCATCTCTTGATGAAGTTACTACCTGGTCTGAAACTTACACCCCCACTATTCAAGCTGATTCTCACATGGTAACTTTGATTTTTATTTTGTTTTTAGCTTGAATAGTTTGGTTCTGATTATGTTTCTAAGCTCTAATTTTTTTATGATAACCAGGAGTGGATTCGTTATCTGAACAGGGGATCTCAAGTTAATATTTCATATAATGTGAACTCAGTTAGCTCCTCTGTTTTTCTTATAATTGCTGAAGGTAATCATATAACAGTAATAACTTTTCTGGGAACTGTTTCCATAAAGCTTGTTCTAGGAATGTTGTGAATTAAGTAATAGAATCTTGGGAATTTAATGCTTCAAGTTATTTTGTCACATTGCAGGGAGTGAAGGCCTTGCTCGATGGCTTGAGGATCCAACATACCCTAACACCACTTTATCTTGGAACATTGTTCATGGTGAGATGGAAGTGGTAAAGCATGAATGTTCTTACCATAAAAATGGTTTTCTACTGACTGTGTAGTTTTGGCAGGGAGTGGTATGATTCAGCAGGATATATATAGATCTTCAAGTTATTATATTGCACTTGGTAATATGAATACAGAGGACATTAAGGTAGTGTTGAAAATTTGACTTGTTTATCTTGGTTTGCTGATTTGGTTCTTTTGCTTGAGTGCTGCTTAAATACTTGAGATGTTGAAATCTTAACTACCTCTTTTACCAACTTTAGAAATAGAAATATTTCATGTTGTGTGTCCCTTTTAGTTTGTTTGAATGGATTTGATATTATTGATGAATATTATTAACTTACTAAGACAGGGGCGGGCTACTTTAATCATTAAAGCAATGCTACCTTGTAAGTTGTAACTGTGGTGGGAAATGTCATAGGTTAAGCTATTTCAAATAAAACTTTGGGATGTTGGTGTTTATTCTGCAACTAGTCTGCAAGACTACTATCTGTATGATTAAAGTAATCAATGGAGTGCGTTCTTAAATAAAAAGGACCTTGAAACATCAAAACATTAATGTCGATTGTCTCAATTTGTTATGTTAAAAGTTTATATGAATATGAGATGAACAAAGTGGAAAAACTGAATTCCCATGGATCCCTTTAAAAATTATCTCTGTGTATGACCTCAAAATATTAGTTCTAAGAAGCCCTTAACCTGCCAAGTTAGATTTGAGTGGTAGCTATATACATTTGATTGATGATATCTCAAGTTCTAGTAGGTGCTTTAGGTGACAAGAATGCCTGCCATTCTATCAGATTTCACTGAACTATTTCTTTCTGTAGATACAATTTCCCGGTCTTCCTTCCGTTCTTTGGTTACTTCTTTTTTCATGTGACAATTGTGTTGAGTTTTACATTGAACAGGTGCAATTAAAATTCACATTCAAGGCTTATATTTACAATACAACTGAAGCTTACTACAAGTGTACCTTCGCTAATGGAGTGTGTAGCTTGAATATCTTGTTTCCTGAGGGAAATTCTGTAGTCTTGACATCTCCTGGTCCAGAACAGGTAAATCTCTTACTTTCTTTTAAACATAAAATCTTTCTTTCAATGTCTTTCAAGATTATGTGGTTTTGAAGGCTGTTACATAGCCATTTCTATGTTATTTGAATCATGGATTAATGCGTCTTCATAGCAGAGGCTATATATATTGTGAATCTTCCTTCATTACCGAATGTTTTCTTTACAAAGACTTTACATTCGGTTTTCTCTCTTTCTTTGGTTGCTCCAGCGTAGATCTGCACACGACTGGTCTTTTAGATTGTCGTATGGACCAAGATGGATTACATATATTGTTGGCATTGGTAAAGTGCTTTCTTGATTGCTCTCATTACGACCTTTACAAGTATATCATCTTAGAATTTTGAAATTCTATTTTTTCTTCTGAAAGGTGGAATGACTGGAATCATGTTGGTTGCCTTTAACTTCTTAAACAAGTTCCAATATACTCGTGAAGATGAAGCACGTCTTCGCAATGGGGAGCTTGCTTCTGCAAGAGCCCCTCTGCTTTCACGCAAAGCCGATGATTTATCAAGTCGAGGATCATCTTATGATTCCGTTTCAAGTGATGAGGCAGATCTTGAAGATTTTCTAGCGGGTTCTCTTGAAGGCACATCAATAGGAGATGGTGAAAACAGTAACAATACCCGGAGACTTTGTGCAATTTGCTTCGATGCTCCAAGGGACTGCTTCTTCCTTCCATGTGGGCACTGTGTGGCTTGCTTTGCATGTGGAACAAGGTAAACTATGCATCCTCACCTCTTTTTTACAGGATTAACCCTGCGCTTACAATGACCTGCTGATTGTTACCTGCCATGATTCCGAAATTTAGCTTACCATCAAAAACTTTTCTTTTTGTTGAATCAATGCAAGATTTTCTTAGTTGACAAGTATTGTAATAAACGTTTTGCAGAATAGCAGAGGCTGATGGAACTTGCCCCATTTGCCGTCGGAGTATGAAAAAAGTGAGGAAGATTTTCACGGTATAATCAGGGGGAACAGCAGTTTATGCTGATGTCCCTTAATCGAGTGAATGATACACTGTCTGACTGGGTTATCTTTATCAACACAGTTTTCAAGGTGAGACTCTTATCTATCATCGTTCTAAACGATGTTACACCAACCCGTCATTGTTCTTGAAGCATTGTATCCATCGAACCAATGAGCCATGCATTTTGTTTTCCCATAGTGGCTTTTGTATCCTTCATAAAAGTAGATTTTCTTTGGATTCAACAATTCAGTCATCACTTTACAAACAAACCAACTAAAAAGTAATTATTTTCTTCATGATTTTTAGTTTATCTTTTGAAAATCTGGGTTGTAATGTATTAAGCTCCTAATTGAGTTGATGTTATCAGTCAACCGGTACCAACTCAGTTGAATAAGGATTAAAATAACTTTATTTACAAAGTAAATAATATTATTTATCAGATGATGGATTTGAATTTAAGTTTTTAACATTTCTACTCTACCGGTAAAAGTACTATAAAGATCTGTACAAGAAATTAGATTGCATTTTGCCTCTTCTACTTAAAAAAATGAGGAACTTAGTTCTTATACATTAGATCAAAGAACAATTTGGTATTTTTTGTAAAAAATTAGCGTGATTGGCGGAATAATTAGATAATGACATGCGAACCTCGTACTAACATACAAGGACTAGTTTAGACTAATATATCTATTTTTTTGAGGAGAACGAATAAAATACAATTCAATTTTTAATCTAAAATCTCCATAGTATTTTTATCCTACTTTACCATTTTAACTAAAACCGATTTTTTATGCGTACATGAGTGTGATGTAACTATTAAAAATAAAACATTTCATTATTAATAGAACACAATAGCATGGAGCAATGGGAAACGGGGGCAAATAACCAATAAAAGCTCCTTTATTTTTAAAATTATCGAAATGAGCCAGGTTTTGAATTAATTACTGAAATGGACCATTTCCCCCAAAAACGCATCCACGTCAACGCGTTGTCAGGGGATAAAGGAGGAAAACGCTTATTTAAGGAAGCACTTTGTCCACGTGGACAAAAAACGCTTCCTTGAGGGAGTGCTTTGTGTCCACGTGGACAAAGTGCTTCCTTGAGGAAACACTTTCCCGTTTTTTAGGATTTAGGATTTTTTGCAATTAAAGTTAGTGTTTTAAGGTTTTTGAGTTTTTAGATTTTAGGGTTTTAAGGAAAAAAATTAAATAAATAAGGGTTTAAGGTTTCTTAATTAAATTAATTATAAATTTTAAAAAAATAGAAATTAATTAGAAATTATTTATTAAGTCTAACTTTATTTAAATATGGTTAAATATTAATTACAATTATTATATTTTTTCTCGAATTTTGAATTTAAACTTCTACAGTTTAAAGTATATATTAAATATTAAAATATTAAAATTTATATTAAATTCCATTAAATAAAGTTATTAATATTTATTTATAAATCATTCACTAACAATCAATAAAATATTTACCCATGATCTTAAGACCTTAATTAAGGAATTATTATCCCTAAAATATTCTATTATTAATATGATTGTATTATATTAAATTTCATGTATTTTTTTGCATATTATATTATATTAATATATTTTAATTTATTATAAATTTAAAATTATAGTAAAAGATAAATTTAATATATATATATAAACTTTTAACTCTTTTTCTGTTTTTCATAAAAAAAACTCTTTTTCTATTTTAAAATTTGAAAATACAAAAATTCATTATATATTTTATTTTTAATTTATTATTAAAAAATTCTTTTAATAAATTTAATTTTTACTAAAAACATTTAATTTTATTAGTTTATTTTTTTAGAAGAGTTTAAAATATATAACGAATAGCAACTAGTTTTATTTGATTTTTCCTTAAAAACCCTAAATACTAAACCCTAATCTAATTTTTTTAAAATTTATAATTAATTTACTCAAGTAACCTAAACCCTAATTTATTTGATTCTTTCCTTAAAAACCCTAAACACTAAACCCTAATCTAAGTTTTTTTATTTACTCAAGTAACCCTAAACCCTAATTTATTTAATTTTTTTCTTAAAAACCATAAACATTAAACCCTAAAATCTAAAAACTAAAAATCCCCAAAACCCTAATTCTAATTGCAAAAACCTTAAATCCTAAAAAACAAGAAAAGTGCTTCCTCAATGAAGCACTTTGTCCACGTGGACAAAGCGCTTCCTTAAGAAAGCGTTTTCATGCTTTATCCCCTTACAACGCGCTGACGTGGATGCGTTTTTGGGGGAAATGGTCCATTTCGATAATTAATTTAAAACATGACCTATTTCAATAATTTTAAAAATAAAGGGACTTTTATTGATTATTTACCCAGGAAACAGAGTGGTGTAGTTGGTGACAGACGGTCAAAAAGTAAATATTTGCTTCTTCTTATCATCATATCATGATACTGCAAAATGGAAAGCAATATCCATCCAATATTTCTCAACAAAACTAAATACCGAAAAGATAAATCAGCAGATTCATTGAACTAAGTAACATTAATAGCTTTAAATTTTAGTTAAATTATTTTTTTAATAATATAACTAATTAAACTGTTAAAATTATAACGACAATAAAATATACGTAGACTATTATATTAGTATTATTAAAATTTAACAAGATAAACGTTAGATATTAATCTAATTATGTCAATCTAATTTGATTTGATTATAAAAATAAAAAATAGACGAAAATGATTTTATTAACTAATTTTGAATTTTCTGATTGCAAAATATTTCCCAAATTAATCCAACAATCTAACATGGATTGCTTATGGGTTTAATTTTGTTAAAAAATGAATGGAAATCCCACCTTGCCATGTATGCATTATGTAATTTATTTTACTTCCTTTACGGCTTTTACCGAGGTTCCGCGTGTCAGAATTCCACTATTGACAATCTCCTTGGATTCTCACTTTCTCACCGTCCGATGAAAAACAATTACCAAATCAGGACGATTTCACGTGATCTCTGCCGCACGTCAACATTTCTCACCTCCGAGGAAGAACCCTTCAAAATAACCGACCTTTTTTTGTGTCTCCCATCATCGCCACCTTCTTTGCTTCACCTCTTCTCTCCCACACACACCAGTCAATATCTCCCATAATCTCTTTCAACTTTTTTTTTTTCTTTTTCAATTCCCAGAAGAAAAAAAAACCCAATTTTTGTTTTTTTTTCTAAGCTATGGATGGAACTGGGGTTGTTGCAGTTTATGGAAATGGAGCAATGACCGAAACCCATAACAAATCCACTTTCTCTGTGAAAGTGGGGTTAGCCCAAATGCTTCGAGGAGGTGTTATAATGGATGTTGTCACCCCTGAACAAGCTCGTATCGCTGAAGAAGCCGGAGCTTGTGCCGTTATGGCTCTTGAACGAGTCCCGGCTGATATCCGAGCCCAAGGTGGTGTGGCTCGAATGAGTGACCCACAACTCATTAAGGAAATTAAGCAAGCTGTTACTATCCCTGTCATGGCTAAGGCTCGTATTGGTCATTTCGTTGAAGCCCAAATCCTTGAAGCCATTGGTATTGATTATGTTGATGAAAGTGAAGTTCTTACACCCGCCGACGAAGAGAACCATATCAACAAACATAACTTTAGGATCCCTTTCGTTTGTGGATGTCGGAATTTAGGTGAAGCACTTCGGAGGATCCGAGAAGGTGCCGCTATGATCCGAACCAAAGGTGAAGCTGGGACTGGTAACATTATCGAAGCCGTTAGGCATGTTAGGTCCGTGATGGGGGATATTAGGGTGCTAAGGAACATGGATGATGACGAAGTTTTCAGCTTCGCAAAGAAAATTCAATCTCCTTACGATTTGGTCATGCAGACGAAGCAGCTTGGGAGGCTACCGGTGGTTCACTTCGCCGCCGGAGGTGTAGCGACGCCGGCTGATGCTGCGTTGATGATGCAGTTGGGCTGTGATGGTGTCTTCGTCGGGTCTGGGGTTTTCAAGAGTGGTGACCCGGCTAGACGTGCTCGGGCTATTGTTCAAGCCGTCACTCATTATAGTGACCCGGAAGTCCTTGCTGAAGTTAGCTGTGGGCTTGGTGAGGCTATGGTTGGTATCAATTTGAATGATAAGAATGTCGAGCGGTTCGCAGCTCGGTCTGATTAGTCTATTTCGAGCTTCTTGGGGGTGAGAAATTCCACTTTTTTCTTTTTATTAACATTTACTATGAAACTTAGATTATATTTAGTGTATTTGATGTTTATGTTGAATAATTTTGTGTAGTAATGAGATTTAATGATGTTCCTATATTATACTGTTAACTATTCCGGCGCAATGAGATAGAAGGTTTTTTAATGAAAAAAATTCTAGTTAGGATCAAATTGTGTCAAAATAAAAGTAGATGCATTAAATTCTAAGTTTGAGTATAGTAGAGGGACCAAAACCATAATTTGACTTTTTCTTTTTGCTGTTTGGCTGCTTTACTTTTCTTTGATGGTGTAAATGATGATGCTTTATGTACACCATCTAGATTAATTAGTCACATTAGGGGTATAATCAAGCCAAGCTGATCCTGAATACTGGCAAGCTCGAGCTCGACTCAAAATCTTGAGCTTGATACTTTGCTTGAGCTCGATCAAACATCTATTTTTAATTTTTGCATTCAAGCTCAAGTTCGATTAAGCTCATACATATTCAAGTTCGAATTCAGCTCAATAATTAAGCTTAGGGTTAATAATATATATTAGCAATAACACAATTAATAATATAGTCATTTAAAATATATATTAAAAATTAAAAGCTCAATAAGACTCATGAGCTGTTCGAGTTGAGTATTATTAAGCTCGAATTTTGCTTGATTAATAGCTCGAGCTCAAGCTTGTATTGATAATTACCTAATCAAGTTCGAGTTTCTTTTAGTCGAATTCGAGTAGCTTGCAAGTATCAATGTCTCATTTACACCCTTAAGACTTTATAAAAGTAAAAGATCAAATTATGTCAAATTAAGAGTATATGAATAAATTCTAAGTTTGAATAGAGGGACTAAAACCATAATTTGACCCTTTTTGTTGTTGTTTTGACTGCTTTGTCTTTCTTGGATGGTACAAATGATGATGCTTTATGTACACTGTTAAAAAAAATAGGTAAGAAGAAAAGCTGTCTACTAAAGGAATAAGTTGTTGAATAATACTTGACTTTTCACGTCTTTTGGTATTTGTTTAGGCTTTCAAATTTTTGGATTCTACCATAAATTTTCCATTTTATAAGCACAGTTTAATGATATGCTTTGGAATGCATTATTTTGATTATTGCAAGCATCTTATATTTGTTGCAGTTTTATGTTAGGTTTGTCCTATTCTTTTGTTTTTATCTTTGAAGTAGTTTGTGAGTAGTGATTGGTAGTGAAAAGCGGATATGATAACGTGCTTCGGAAGTGATATTAGTACATTTTTGAACTTACAAGTCTGAAGTCATTGATTATGCTTTCAAGTGGTTTAAGAACACGACTTTCCTGTTCTTTTGGTATCGTATCAGCACTTGTAATTTCCTATTTTCAACATAGTTTGATGATGATTTGGAAGGCATCTTTTTGATTATGGAATATGTTAAGTATAGCTTGTAGTTTGATGCTATGTTGTCCCATTCTTTTGCTTTTAACTGAAGTTTTTTGGAAGTAGTGATTGGTAGTGAAAAGCCGATATAATAACGTGCTTCGGAAGTGATATTACTACATTTTTTAACTTGAAAATGTAAAGTTATTGATTATGCTTTCAAGTGGTTTAAGAACACAACTTTCCTGTTCTTTTGGTATCGTATAAACATTCGTAATTTCCTATTTTCAACATAGTTTGATGATGATTTGGGCAACATCTTTTCGATTATGGTATATGATAAGTATAGCTTGTAGTTTGATGCTATGTTGTCCTATTCTTTTACTTTTAACTTTGAAGTTGTTTGGAAGTAGTGATTGGTATTGAAAAGCCGATATAATAACGTGCTTCGGAAGTGACATTACTACATTTTTTTAACTTAAAAATGTGAAGTCATTTAATTATGCTTTCAAGTGGTTTAAGAACAGTCGACTTTCCTGTTCTTTTGGTATCATTTAAGCATTCATAGTTTCTGGTTTTCAGCTTAGTTTGATGATGATTTGGATGGCATCTTTTTGATTATGGTATATGATAAGTATAATTGTTGTTTGATGCTATGTTTTCGTATTCATTGGTTTTGAAAGTAGGGATTGATAGCTAAAAGTGGATACTATAAATAACATTCTTTGGAAGTAGTATAATTTGAACTGGTTCTAATATGTATACCGGATTTTGTGCGTTTCTTGCAAACATCAGCGGTGATATTTTGTTATTACATGCATTAATCCGATTTGTTTTCGATGTTTTGAGCTAGGTTTTTGAACCATTGAACTCACTGTTTGAGAGATTTGATTGTCTTTGGCTCTTTGCTTGCAGGAATCCCTTCGTCGCGTTGCGCTATTCCTGGATTATACAGGTGTTTCTTACAGTGGGAGTGTCGTTTTATGTCGTAAATGTTCGTCAAGTGACTGGACGTTTTCAATAATTCTGCCTATTTCATTTTCTAAATTTAGATCTTTTTAAGATTGGTAGGAATTAAAGGAACTCAAATCTCTGGATTCTGCAGTTATAGGCTATGCAGAAACATTTACCTGCATTTTCAGGTGGTATTGGTTCTTCATAAAAGTGGCTTTGGTTGTTATCAATTTTTTTTTTGGGTCTCATTTTCATCTGCATGTATGTCATTTTATTTGGATGTGATTACAAGAGGTAAATTTACCATACAAGTTCTTGGTACATTTAGTTTCTTAATATTAGATGAAAGAGTAAACTGATCATTTTCTTAATTTATTTTTTTTATTTTTATTGTCAAAAGCTGGTCCTTGTAGGGCAACATGAAGTGTTATTGTTTAATTATTCTGTTAGTCATGTCAGTTTTTAACAGTAGAAATAGATAATAATTTTAATAAAAACTGGTTAATTTGTTTTTTATTTAATGTAAGTTTAAATAGAAAGAACAAAATACAATTCATTACTTGTTTCTCGTTATTGTTGGTATACTCCTGGAGGGATGGGGTTCGGTTCGACTCAGTTCTTGTTTAAAATGGGTTCTCGAGCTTCAACATCAATGCTAGGAAATGGTTCGATTGAATTCCCCTTCATTCAAACCAATTTGAAACCGAAATGATTTGAATTTTTAATCTCAAATTAATTATTTGAGTATTTTAGAGGATAGTTAAGAGACTGGAAGCCTGGCCAAGCTATGGGGGAAGTTATGAGATACAGAAAAAATCGAATGACTCGAATTTAAGATGATCTAAAATTAAAATTAGATCTAAATCAACTTGATCCAATCCATGGATTAAAATTTACAAGTCTACTAAAAATGTAAAAATTAGTTTTAATTTTTGAATTTTTATATTTTAGAAATTGTGTTATGATCGCTAATGTCATCACAATGTAACCGCAACGCTAATAATAATCTTTTATTAAATTTTCCTTTCAGTCTTTTACATGACAACTTTTTTTCCCTTTCTCCCTTTTTCTATTTTTCTCCATTATTTTCTTGGTATTCTTCTCATAGTCTCCATTTCTCTTCTTCTCAAAGCTTTCTTCAAACACTATTGTGTTGATAACAAATACTATTAATTAATGATTATGTTTATTTGTTATTGCGTTGGTAACCATAAGTAATAGTTCAGTGATTAGAATGTTATAAAACGGTAGATAATATCATAAATTTTTAAAATTTGATGACTAAAATCTAATTTTAACTATATTCAAGTGACTAAATCCGTAGCTTCTTAGATAATTTTTTTTAGCTTAAATTATATCCAATGTCACTAAATATTAGTAAGTTTACGTTTTGGCTACTCAACTTTCAAAAGTTATAATAAACTATCACTAAACTATTTAAAAGTTTTTATTTAAGTCATCGGGTTATTAATTTTTTTTTACGAAGTTCGATTAATGAGCTTTAACCTATAATTCGACGATCGGTATAGTGGACTAATACCTTTCGACAAGTGGAACAACATAATTTAAATCCAAATCGATTAGACGTGTCGAAAATCAAGAGAAAAAAACATAAATTACAAAAAAACTTATATTTTCTATTAATTTAGTTATATTGGTTTTCTTTTTGGGGATAAGTTTTGGATTAAATTACAAGGAAAAAAAATATTTTGGATTTTAAAAGAAAATGAAAAATACCGTTAAAGGGCAATAGAAACTGGGAAAGTACAAAAATTGAGCCCTAAGCGCCTAAATTTCTCCGATCCCTCTTCCCCATTTCAAGAACATAAAAGAAGAAGAACCGTTCATGAAACAAAATTAAAAATTTACGGTTTTTCGGCTGTTCTTTGCAATGGTAGGGATCATGAATCCAGTTTCGAGAGAAAAGCTCGAGAGTTTATCCAGCTCAGTGAAGTTCGCTATTGACTTAGGTTCCAAGCTAGAGCTTTGTCGTCAACTGAAGCATGATTTATTGGAGGAAGACGCTGCTGATTTGTCCGAGTTCCTTCCTCGTATCTTCGACCTTTACTCTGACCCGTCCGGTCCGGTTCGCAAGTTTGCTACCGAGTACGCCTCCTCTGAAATCTCTATCTCAATACGTAGTACCTTAGCTGTTTTTATTGCTTATAATTAAGAGTTCATCCTTTTTCTTTTTTTTTTGCTTTTTTAAATTAAATGTAGGATTATTGGTGAAATTGGAGTGAAGCACCTTGAATTTGTACCTGAACTTGCACCATTTCTGATAACTGTTTTGGAGGATGCTACACCTGCTGTTGCTCGACAATCTGTTGCTTGCAGCATTGATTTGTTTCGCCATACTCTCGAAAAGATTGCAATTCGGGTTTGCTTATGTTATTTGCTTTTATAGAATCTTACTGTGAAAACTAGCTTTTTAAGGTTTAAGATTAAAAACAATTGTTTTGGCATCATTTAAGCTTTATAATGACCTCTCTCATTAGGCAGTAGGCCTTGAGAAATTCACATGCTATTTATGTTTGTTTCAGGGTCTTTACTCCAGTGAATTGGACAGTGATCTTGAATCATCGTGGTCATGGATGTTAAAGTTGAAGGAGAAGATATATTCTATAGCTTTCCAGGTAGCTTTTGATTCTTTCTGTTTCATGACGATTGAAGTTTGTTCATTGCCTCATTCATTGTAAGCTTTAATCAGCCAGGAAGTGGTGGGATAAGATTGGTGGCACTGAAGTTTGTTGAAGCAGTTATTCTTCTTTATACTCCTAACCCTAATGGCTCTCTGGAGCCCCCTCCTAATGAAGGTAATTTAATTTAGATTTTCTCATCAAGGCTAGAATGCTTGAAGAAAAGACTCTCATATTGTCATTTTAATATTTTATTCATTTCCACTTA
The DNA here is from genome assembly GCF_007990345.1 of Gossypium hirsutum. Lineage (NCBI taxonomy): Eukaryota > Viridiplantae > Streptophyta > Magnoliopsida > Malvales > Malvaceae > Gossypium > Gossypium hirsutum. The sequence goes on along the minus strand of NC_053437.1, from coordinate 64,835,208 downwards.
ACAATTTTAATATGTCCTATTCAATTTACTTTGCAGGTACCTCTATAGAGTTTAACATAACTTGGCTTCGTGGGGGCCATCCTTTACTCAATGTTGGGGATTTGTCAATTGAAGCTAGCCAACGTTTGGTTTTGTTGCTTGATCAGCTTAGATTTCCTGCAGTAAAATCTCTCTCCACCTCTGTGATTGTTGTGATTATTAACAGGTATGATGCCCTTTCACTTGATTTCAGATCCAACTTATTTCCTGGCACTCAGTTCATTATGATACATGAAATATCTATTTTCAATTATGATCTCAATAATCAGGAAATGATATCCATGTAAAGCTGTTCTAATTTTCAATTCTTGTATAAAGATCATAATTGAAAATTTTAGCGGGTATCAAAATTTTCCATCAGAAGTTCCGTGTGGAAAAATTATTACTGGTGTGGTCTTATCCTTGAATATGAATCTTGAAAAGTTCTTTTTCTCTTACTGTACTTAAATTTACGACATTGACCTAGTTCATATTGCGGTTTTCACATTTGTTTATATTTTTGTTTTTATTTTATTGTTTTCCCACTGTTTTGTCTTTGATATCAGTCTTTCAGCAATTGCAAAGAAAAGGCCTGCATATTATGGACGTATTCTACCAGTTTTGCTCAGTTTGGATCCCCCAAGCTTTGTTATCAAAGGGGTTCATGTCTATGGAGCACATCATGCTTTGAAAAATGCCTTACTCTCATGCTTGAAATGCACGCACCCGAGTGCTGCACCGGTATTCATTTTATACTAAACATTCTCTTTTAGACTCTTATCAATTAATAAGGTTGCATCTCCCTTTCTACTTCAGTGTTTCTTTTACATTTTACTTGTACATGCCCAAGTGCTTCAAGGTATTTATTTGCTGCTAAACATTCTCTTTTAGACTCTTATCTATTAATAAAGTTGCATCTTCCTTTGTACCACGGTGTGTGTCTGTTTTACATTTTACTTTGTCAATGAAGATACTTGTTTTTCACATACCTTCACATAAGTTGCCTAATACTTTTGGTAATAGAGAGAGTTGAATGGGTATTCCATTATATTGGTTTTAAACCACTCAGTATGCTTTCTAATATGGTACAGTTACTTATTATGTACTTGTTTAGTTGTTTTCATAGCATTATCTTTAGGACCATGATAATTACACTTTTGTTACTTAGCATCCATGAACACCAAAGTTGAGTACCTTGCCCATTTTTTATATGAACTTTGTTTTTGGTTTATATAGTGGCGGGAACGTATACTTGGTGCCTTGAAAGAGATGAAAGCTGGAGGACTGGCAGATCTAGCTCTCAATCAAGTTCATAAAATTAATGGAAGTGTAGAAGAGGCAAAAGATGATTCTTTGCTTATTAAGGTATCTACGGTGTTATTTCATGTTTTCTATGATTTGGGCATAGCATGTGCTGGTTTGTGCATTTTTTATCAGCACATTGACATGTAAGCATATGTATTGGGCTTTTAACAATAGGTTTGAGAACTTACAGGAAGAAAAGCCCTTGACTAAAACATATGATGCTGCTGGTAGCAATGTGGGTAGGAAAAGATCTGGAACTGAGGGCAGTAGTGATTTGGCTGAAAAAGATGAGGTGGCTGGCAAACGTGTCAAGGCAACACCTAGCGCCTCAGAAGAGTCAACAAAAGAGTTAAACAGGAATATAACCGTGTCTCAAGGTGATATTTCATCAACTCAATCTAGCACAAGAAAAGTAGATGTTGATACCGGACCAGTACAGCAACTTGTTGGCATGTTCGGTGCCTTGGTTGCTCAAGGAGAAAAAGCTGTGGGATCTTTGGGGATTCTTATTTCAAACATATCTGCTGACTTGCTGGCTGAGGTAGTGATGGCTAACATGTGTAACCTTCCTCCTACACATCCTCACACTGACACTGATGATGAATTGCTGGAGGATATGTGCATAGTTGGAAGTGACACTCAAGCCAAGTATCCACCGTCATTTTTAGCTGATGTCATTTCACTATCAAGTACTTTCCCGCCGATAGCCTCAATGCTGAACTCCCAGCAATCAGTTCCCAATAAAATAGTGGTATGACCTTTTCCTTCAGAAGATTTTTTTATGTGACTGTGATGTCAGGAATAGATTTTTACAAAGTTGCAAGTAGGTTTTTAGTGAATTCCTGTTTACTTTTGATGGATTTAGGGGCTTAAGCTTGTTTTTGACCATACCAAAGCTGGGCCAATCAACAAATGCTTGATTAAATTCTTTTGTTGGTTCAGTCATTTGACGGGGACGCTTTCCTCTTCTTTAATTTGCCTTTATCATGTGTGCATCTCTGTTTGTTTTTGGTCCAACATGTTTATTTTGCTGAAGATACAGAAAACAGAAGGGGAGGAAGAGGTGGATGTTGTGGCTGACCCTAATAGTGCTCTTGCATATGCTGGAATGGCTCATGAAGATGAAAATGCTCTCTTGGCCACTGATTTACCCGTTTCGTCTAACATTGTTTTGCCTGGAATGAAGATTGATCCACCTACTCCATCTGATATCCATGATACAGGCAATCTTGAAAGTGGCATACCGGGTTTGGATTCTTCTTTTCGTAATGATGGACTGTCAGATACCCAAGCTGCTTCCTCATTAGTCTCTACTGATATAGAAGACGCTAGTCAAGAACAATCTACAAGTTTTGGTGGAAAGTCACCTTTGCATGTACTTCCATCAATTTCAATAGATAGGTCTGAGGAGCTTAGTCCAAAAGCAGCTGTTACTGATTCCAGGAGCATGGTTTCCTCAACAGCGACTTCTGTTGTTTCATCCTGTCCTTTTGTCTTGCCCAAGATGTCAGCACCTGTTGTCAATCTTTCCGAGGATCAGAAGGATGATGTGCAAAAGTTGGCTTTTGTACGAATCGTTGAGGCATATAAGCAAATAGCAGTAGCTGGAGGCTCACAAGTTCGTTCTTCTCTGCTTGCTTACCTGGGGGTTGAGGTATTAATTCTGACTTCTCAAGAATGTTTCCATTTTTCTGCTGACAGCATCTGGTTGTGATATATTTATTGTAGTGAATGTCTTACTAGTTTTGGCATTCTGTACTAAACATGTTTATGCCTTCCTTTTCTCAGTTGCCATCAGAGTTAGAACTACAGAAGGTTCTTCGAGAACACATTTTGTCAGATTATATAAATCACGAGGTAACTGGATTTTTCCAGCTTATTTCATGTTTGTGCCTCAAGTTGCTGACTTAACATAAATTCCTTTAATTATGACTTTATGGCTGAAACAAGTTTGCTGGGACTGTTGACATATTCTAATATCACCTCCACCTTTCCAATCTGCTCATGTTTTTGCTGGTTTTTGTTTTCAAATTGATTTTTCAAATGTATCCTTTATTGTACATTAGATTCATCTAAACTCCATGCTAGCTAATGATGGCTTTTGGTGGCTTCAGGGACATGAGTTGACATTGCGTGTCCTCTATAGGTTGTTTGGAAAGGCAGAAGATGAAAGTGATTTCCTCTCATGTACAACTGCTGCTTCTGCATACGAAACATTCCTTCTGGCTGTCGTATGTATTTGTTTGATTATTACTATCTTGTTCTTCCTCAGAGATCCTATATTTCTGAGAAAATTTTTTCAATGCAGGCTGAAACTCTTAGGGACTCTTTTCCGCCTTCAGACAAATCTTTAAGTAAACTACTTGGCGAGGCTCCTCGCCTGCCTAAGTCAGTTTTGAATTTATTAGGGTGTCTGTGTTCACCTGGAATTTCAGAGAAAGCTGAGGAGTCACAAAGTGGAGATAGAGTTACTCAAGGCCTCAGCACTGTATGGAGCCTAATTCTATTGAGACCTCCCATTCGAGATGTGTGCTTGAAAATTGCTTTGCAGGTTTGTAATTTGTCTTGGATAATACTTCTAAATTGAAGCTCTCTTTTGCGTATCAATTGTTTGACTTTTATGTTCTCCTTACCTTTTAAAGAGTGCTGTTCATCACTTGGAGGAAGTCCGAATGAAAGCGATACGCCTGGTAATTGTTCACAATGCTATTGAAGAAATTAGGGGTTACCTGCTCTAATCTATTTTACAGTGGAGGATGTCTTTCATTTATAGGTAGCAAATAAGCTGTACCCTTTACAATCTATTGCTCAACAAATAGAAGAATTTGCAAGGGAAATGCTGCTCTCTGTAGTAAATGTTGATGCTACAGAAAGAACAGGTGCTGAAGGATTAATCAGTGAATCACATAAGGTAACCATGTTGGACCTTTTGTTTTGAATGCCATCATTTCCAACCTTATTATGCATAGAATCTTTTCTATTTGGTTCATTTTGGAATAGCTTGATGTATATCTTGATCATTTTCTGCTGGATAAAATATCAGAGTATATGTTCATAGAGATGCATATGTATGAATATACCAGTTCAAACATATATGCATACACCCATTCTTTTATGTGTGGTCTTGTATGCTGTGTATAGCATGAAACCATTACCAGGTGCAAGAAAAAGCCATGAGCTTTTTGTTGTCTTAGAATTTCCTCTGTTATGTGCGTGTATTGTATTTTTACTTCTCCTTATGTTTTGTTGGGTTGAGGTGCAGCAAGGTAGGGGAGAGGTGAATTGTGCTCTTCAGTACATGAAACTTTAACTATCTTCTTTGACCAGATTCTTTTCTTTGGAAAAATGGGAGGTGGGGGGTATGTCAAACCAGGAATGTATGTGTCTGTGTGTGTGCATTTGTGTATATACTTTATGTCCTCTGATTCCTTGGTTGAAAAAAAAATGCTCATTTATTTGATAGGTTGGTAATGAAGTTATTGAAAATTAAATCGAAATTGTGTTATTTTTTGTGCAATTTTACTTGCCTGTTCAGAGTTATGTAGTGACTTATGTTATGCATAGTGTTAGGATCTATTGTAGGATTTCTTATTTAAGTTCTGTCTATAACTTTTAACAGGATTCTGATTTGGAAAAGTCATCAAATGAGCATCAGTCAATGAGTTCCATTAGTAAAGACATCTCTGCTGATGTTCATCAGTCAGAAACATCTCATAGTGGGTCATCCCCTTCTGTCCCTGAGGCTCAGCGGTGCATGTCTCTGTATTTTGCTCTTTGTACAAAGGTGTTGCTTCTATTTTGATTGCTTGATTCTTGTGGATAATATTTTGAGTGCTTGTTTCTTCATAATCCTCTAAAGGGATTAATATTTTTCTGTTATTTTCATTTGACAGAAGCACTCTCTTTTTGGCCAAATATTTATTATCTACGGTAGTGCGTCGAAGGAAGTTAAGCAGGTTTGGTTAATGCATATTGGAACCTTATTTTAGAATTGATCAAAATCCTTGGTGTTCTTTCTGTGTTCTCTTTCTTATTAAATGGGTATTGCAGGCAATCCATCGTCATATTCCAATACTAGTCCGTACTATGGGCTTGTCATCTGACCTTCTTGAAATTATTTCAGATCCTCCTAGTGGAAGTGAGAATCTTCTGATGCAGGTTTGCTATAGTTTCGTAAACTGTATAATTTTCTGAATCCCCTAGCCGAAGCTATAAAGTTTTTAACTGGGTCTGGTTTGCCTTTTGTCCACCCGGTCTCAAATGCCAGGTTTTGCAGACACTGACAGAAGGGACAGTTCCTTCTGCAGAATTGATATTTACCATTAAGAAGTTATTTGATTCAAAACTGAAGGTACAAGTAAAGTTTGCTCTCTTGTTTTTTTTTTCATGAACCAGATTTGCTTTGAGAATATTTGTTAAGGTGTGTTTGGTTTGGATTGGTGACAGGATGTTGAAATTCTAGTTCCAGTATTGCCATTCCTACCAGGAGATGAGGTTGTTCTCCATGCTCTGAATAATTTCCTTTCCTTTTGTAATGACCATGACTGTTGAAAAAGCTTTGTGGATGGATATTCAAGAAAACAGAAGCATAACGCTCACAACATAATTCCTTTTTTATTAGAATCAAAGGCCAAGCCATATTAAATAAAGATGACAGTTTGGGCTAAGGAATGTCACTAAAAGATTTCATGTCAAGAAAATACATCACAACTTACTGATATCATGAAGAAGTCTTAACCTTTTGTTTTGGTCGTCATTTTACTGGTATTCTTTCATTAAATTGGGAATCAACTTCAAAATTGTGATTTAGCATTTCACACAAGATGATATCTATGAGAAAGTCGCAGGTTAGTAACTTAGTATAATATTGTCAGTGTGGCAAGTAGCAGTTGTCAGTGGCATCGGCAACATTGGTTCTGTTGTGTTTCTTCCACATATTTGATTAAAAGATTTGACTAGATTGCTTTATGCATCGACTTTTGGTAGGAATAATTTGCTTAGAGAAGTAAATGCTTGTTGATGCTCTTTTGGGCTTCATGCTTGGCACGCTTTTTCCAATTACTTTCTGCTTAGTTTATTTCCTGGTGTCAATCTTAATAAATAGCTTCTTTATCTTCCTCTTGTTTAGGAGGTGCTCTTTGAATGCCTTGATTTGATTTTTTATTAGTGTCAGTGTGGCCTTCTCTGCTGCATTTTATTTTAACAGTTTGTTTTCTAGGTTTTGCTGCTTTTCCCCCATCTTGTAAATCTTCCGCTGGATAAGTTCCAAGCTGTGCTTACCCGTTTGCTACAGGTATCATTCTCGCCCCTTGCATACTACAGCTGCACCTTTTCTTTGTTTCTTTCTGAATTCACTTGGCGGTGGGGTGGGGTGGGGTGGTCATAAGGAATATATCAAGGAACATGTGAAATATTATCATGTTGCAAGGAAATTGTGATTGTTATATTTTGATTGAAAATTTTGCTTCAGGAAAACACATAATCTGCTTTAATTTTTGCTGCATTTTCCGTTTCATTGCTAATCAGACTCTGTACCTAGGGATCTGCTCACTCTGGTCCAGTGCTCACTCCAGCTGAAGTATTAATCGCTATTCATGGCATTGTTCCTGAAAGAGATGGAATTCCCTTGAAGAAGGTTCTTTCATCTTTATTAATCTAGAATTTCTCTCCCCGTGATGTTTTCTCTTTCTCTTTTAAACTAACACTTGGAAATTCGTAATTTAGTAATTTTTTCATGCTGCAATCAGGTCACTGATGCATGTAATGCTTGTTTTGAGCAACGGCATATATTCACTCAGCAGGTTCTTGCGAAGGTCTTAAATCAGTTGGTCTGCACTATACCACTTCTTTATGTTTTAATCACCAAATTTGCTACTGTCTCTGTCTGAATATAGATGATGAATGTTTTTCCCAATAGGTTGAGCGGATTCCTCTTCCTTTGTTGTTTATGCGTACCGTATTACAAGCCATTGGTGCTTTTCCTGCACTGGTAAGGAATTTATTTCTGCTCTATTATTAAAAAGTTTCTTCCATTGGCTGCTCTTTATCTCAAGAAAAGAATAAAACCTGTTTAAAGAATTTAACATGATAAGAAAAGATATTCACGACTTATTGATGACTTGATCACCCTAAATTTTGTAGGTGGAATTCATAATGGAGATTCTTTCTCGTCTTGTAAGCAAGCAAGTGAGTATTTTTATCACAATAAACTGACACATTTCACTTTATGGTTCATGCTTATAATGTTATTAAATTATTGGTTTGTTGCAGATATGGCAAAACCCAAAGTTGTGGGTAGGATTTTTGAAATGTGCACTCTTGACAAAGCCTCAATCTTTCAGTGTGCTGCTTCAGGTGCATGTTTCTTTTGTCAACCGGATTTGAAAATCCAATTTTGATCTTCCGATATGATCAAAACGTGTTCTTTTGCTTTTTGTAAATGTACGGCTTTTTTGTCTTTCAGCTACCTCCTCCACAACTTGAAAATGCACTGAACAGGACTGCAGCACTCAAAGCTCCTTTGGTTGCTCATGCTAGCCAACAGAATATTCGGAATTCACTTCCTAGGTTTGACATGAAGGATGAACTTTTATTTTTGGTCAACTTATGGTTTTTCTACTTTTACCATGCTCAAGTTTTTCTTGAAAACACTCATCTCAACTTATCATGCTGACATGGATTTTTTAGGTGTTTTTTTTACAAAATCTACTTCAACATTTTAACTAGAATAGCTAACTAATGACGTTATAGAAGTAGATGTCCGAAACAGAAACTAAATCTGAGCATAATAGAGGGATCAAAACCATAATTTGACCTTTATTATTATTATTTTGGATAGAATAAACTTCATCACATACTCTATAAACGCCCCCTGTGTTTTCTCATCACCTTCTCCGTTTTTCTTTTTGGGGTTTGCCATTTCCAGATCTATGTTGGCAGTTTTGGGACTTGCTCCGGATACTCAGTCCTCCAGTCAGGCACAGACAAGTCAGGCTCACACCAGAGATACAAGCAACTCCGAGAAGGATGCTGCAGTGACAGAGAAATCGAAAGAATCATCCAGTGCTAGCTGAATGTGAAACTCAATTTTGTTAAAGCATATGCTTCTTAAAGGTTAGCTTGCTACAATGGTGCCTACCATGGATAGTTGGGTTCACGAATCTCCTAAAGCTAAACTTCCATGACACAATTCAGGCAAGGGGATAGAAATATGGAAGGCAGTCACTATTCTTTATCATGCCCTTGATATCTAACACATGACATATAATATAAATGCCATTGATAGAGAAAGACTGTCTGCCTTCGATTTAAATTATTTGATTTCTCGAGAAATTTCAGGGAATTCTAGTCAACATGTACAAGAGGATTGATTGCAATTTTGATAAGTTGAAGTATTGCACATAGGGGTTTGTAACATTGCAAGGATCAACACATCTCAAGGTATACGCTTTTAGTCCTCTCAAATCAAGATTTTCCCCCCCTTAAAGTATTTATTTGCATCAGTTGTAGAATTCAGAATCGGAACTCTTTTTATCTCTTAATTTAAAGTTATAGTACAGAAACCATGATCCATGACCTATATTAAGTTGGGGTTTACTTTCTGTGATGATGTGGGAAATTAAATATGGGGATAATATGCCTGGTAGATTTTTATTGGTCAAAATATGTCGCAAGTCCCTGTACTTTTTGAAAATTTGGAATTTATTCCATATATTTTTTATTTTCAAGAATTTAGTCTCTTTACATTTTCGATTTTAAAATTTAATTCCCATTTTTAACACTTAAATTTTTTTTCTTAAATTTGTTGGTGACATTTTGAAATAAATAAATAAAAAAACTCACTTGGTAGCTATGTAATTAAAAAAAATAATGTATTTAACTTGAATTGAGCAAAAATTTTCAATAGTGATAATCGTTAGACTTGAATTTTGAAATTTCAAAAGTAGAGAAACTAAATTCTTAGAAAAATAAAAATACGACTTATGGTATATTTTAACCATACTTATTTATTTCGATTTTGCTTGGATTTGATCACTTGAAGGAAAAGTTCAACACTATCGATAGAGCACATGCATGTTAGCTTTATGTCCGGTAGATTTACCTCAGGTTGCATTTCACTAGAATTTCCTTTGTCTAATAGCAACCATTTAATTTTTGGCCAATTTTTAGGAGGGAAAGGGTTGCCAAACTCTAGATATGGTGTCAACTTTAGATTTGATTTCATCACAAATGATGTTTTCAATTTTGTTCTAAACCCAAAATCGGATTTGATTAGTCTAAATTCAAACTTCAAAATAATAATAATAAATCAATTAAAATGATTCAATTAAAAAGAAATTCGATATCCAATCATGATCATTTTCAAATGATTTATATTTAAACCCTGAAATTGTTTGAATCCAAAATAGTTTTAAAATTTTAAAATTTATTCAGATTTATCTAAATCTAAGATTAACTCAAACTTGTGTCCTGACCTTAATGCAAAAATCGATGACTATGCAATCACAAGTCACAAACAATCCAACGGGAACCTAGTTATCTCTCAGCTCATTTCTTTCCTTCCTCTTCTATTGAATCTTTCACAGTTTTCGATACTAACTTACATAATATAAAATGAAATTGGCAAACAAAGTGACCACAGCATGCTTAGCTTCACTTTTTTCACAAAATTCCTTTGCTACACAGGGAAGCAACGAACCTTTAAATCTATCAGAAAACTAAAAATCTATTCAACTTAACTTTCAATATGTGGCATTCTAATATTCAGAGCTAAGAGGAAAAGTTTAAAGTTATTTCGAATATCAAATTAAAAAAACGATAGATTACATCTAAGATTATTAAATTATTAATAAATTTACGATTTGGTTACAAAATTTTAAAAAGTTACGATATGCTTATTGAACCATTCAAAAGTTTTCATTTAAGTTAATGAGATGTTAAAATTTCTGCCTTCTATTTCCGCACCACCTACACCAATCGAAAGCACCCATTCCCTCCTTTTCTACGGTTCTTTTTTTTTTCATGAAACAACTTTGAACGTCATGAATTTATGAACCAAAATTTAAACAACTTTTTTTTTCGATATTTGATATTGACTGTCAAATTAACTTGGAGCTAAGGTATGTTCTTCTACTTGTCGATGGGCACTGATCCATTGTAATGATCACTGAATCATCGCTTAAAGCTAGCTAATTAAACTTTTTTTAAAAACTTATCAGTTTAGTTTAGTGACTTAAATGAAAATTTTCGAATAATCAAATGACCATTTTGTAATTTTTTGAAGTTGGGTGACCAAAACTTAATTTTACTAATAGTTTGGTGACCTTTGGTGTAACTGAAATTAAAAGCAGGAGTACTAAATTTCAAAAGTCTAAAGACTACAGGGACCGGAGACAGTATTAGGCCATAAAAATATAAAAAAAAGTTTGGGCCTAAGCCCGTTAATTTAACCCATAACTCTCCTTGGTATATAATGAACTCAGCCTAACTCGACCGATTCAGCAATTTTATCTTTGGTCGAAGACTCAGATCGGAGCTGAAAAAGTTTGTAGTATTAAGAAAAAATTGGAAAAAAAAGAACAAAATCCCCAAGCAGAAGCAGCCAAAAACGGGGGCAAATTGAAGAATGGGCGTTGATTATTACAAGATTCTTCAGGTCGACCGCAATGCAAAAGATGAAGATTTGAAGAAAGCGTATCGTAAACTAGCCATGAAGTGGCATCCTGATAAGAACCCTAACAACAAGAAAGATGCTGAAGCGAAATTTAAGCAAATCTCTGAAGCTTATGATGTAATTTTTTTTGTTATTTTGTCCTTTTTTTATTAAAATTTAATATGTTCTTTTTAAAAACAAAAATGCATGCTCCTCTTTTCCGATTAATTTTAGGTTCTGAGTGATCCCCAAAAACGGGCGGTTTATGATCAATACGGAGAAGAAGGATTAAAAGGCCAGATGCCGCCTCCAGGTGCGGGAGGTTTTGGAGGCGGTGACAGTGGTGGTCCAACGACGTTCCGGTTCAATACTCGCAACCCTGACGATATTTTCTCGGAGTTTTTTGGGTTTTCGAGTCCGTTTGGGATGGGTGATATGGGTGGGCCACGTGCAGGGGCGTCTGGGTTCCCTAGGGGAATGTTTGGTGAAGATATATTCGGCTCGTTTAGGGGTGGTGCTGGTGAGGGTTCTACCACTATGCCTCGAAAAGGTGCCCCTATTGATCGGCCATTGCCTTGTAGCTTGGAAGATTTGTATAAAGGGACTACCAAGAAGATGAAGATTTCTAGGGATGTTATCGATGGTAGCGGGTAATTTTTTTTATTTTCATAGCTTTTTGTTTTCTTATTACTATTATCATTATTATTTTGCTAAGCTAATTAATTGGTAATGCTTAGTTTTTTCTGCCTTCATTTTACTATGTGGAATTCTGGATAGTAAAGTTTCAGCTGGATTCATGTGTTGATCTAATTTCAGTTTTGAAATACAACTTGTTAGTGTAGATCTTAATGGTTTTTAGGCATAAGAGAAGGAATTAACAGTTTCAGCATATGATTATATTCTAAGTTTGTCTTTTTGCTGAAGATGATGCTATTTTATTGGATAATAGGGTTCTAAATTGCTTATGGTTTAAAATGATTGGTTGTTTCGTACGTGATGACATATTTGCATGACAGTTTTGAACTGAAAATACTGTGATTATTGAGATTTTATGGTCTTAAGTTTACATTGACTATATGAATTCCTTCCTTTCTGATTTGAGGTATTAATGTTCAAGATGATTTAGATTTCATCACCACAAGGTATACTCATTCTTTGTATTCAATTGTCTTCCTTATTTAGCAAAATGATTTTGTTTTTTAATCCTCTTTCTCCTTTTTGTAATGGTTTTGGTTTACATTTCAATCCTCTCTCTCCTTACGAGCAGTTATTTGAATGACATTAGTGATATAGGAACTTTGCTATTTTATTTTCTGTTTTGATGTTACGATCATTTCCTGCTATTTTGATGCTCTCTCCTAGATGAAGGGTTTTAGTGTTACCCTTTCTTCTCTGTCAGTAGGATTAGATTGATAATGAAGCTTCTTTGTATATGATTGTGATCAACTTTGAAGATTTCTTGATGTTTACTGAAGATTCTATTTTTTAAGTTATATTGTTTGTGTTCATTTTATTTGTTTATGCAAAAAAAAATTGAGCTTAACCGTTCCCTTTTTAAAGTGGCACTGTTTATATTAAGTAGTCAAATTATGGTCTATGATCAATCATATTGTGCAGCAGTGTTATCGAGGGCGGAAGGTGCCTTCCAGGCACTAGCACCCTTATATTGCCTCAGGCGCAAAAAAGATAGCCTGAGTTAAGTAAATCGCAATATGTATATGTGTGAGTTTTGCAAGTCTGTTCTTGTATATAATATATAAAGCTTAATATATAACAGTAAACTCTAAAGTGTGATCTAGTTTATCTACAAAACATGCAAATTTTTTTATTGGTCAATATTCATGATTTCCTTATGGTCATCATTTGTTGTTGAATTCTCAAATATTGAGAAGTATAGAGCTTTCTAGTACTAGACAAGGTGTATCAAATGAAAACAGTGAAAAGCAAAAGAAATTAAAGCATGCCCAGGCACACAAGGTGTGTGCCTGATCAAATGGGCCTCACCTGGAAGGGGCTAAGGTGTTTTTTCTGTATAAGGTGCAAGGCACAGGCATGCCTAGGTGCATGCCTCAACAACACTGATGTGCAGTGTGGCCCCGCAAAGAAACTCCGTATTTGTAGGTTTAGGAAATGTTTAATAGTTTACATCATCCTTAACATTTTGATTTTTGTTTTTCCCGGGACAGGAGACCTACTACAGTGGAAGAAATTCTTACCATTGATATTAAGCCGGGGTGGAAAAAAGGCACAAAAATAACTTTTCCAGAGAAGGGAAATGAGCAACGAGGGGTTATTCCCTCCGACCTTGTCTTCATCATTGATGAGAAGCCTCACAGTGTGTTCAAGAGAGACGGCAATGATCTTATCGTAACTCAGAAGATATCTCTGGTGGAAGCTCTAACTGGTTATACAGCACAGCTGACAACACTCGACGGACGGAATCTGACTGTCCCTATCAACAATATCATCAGTCCAACCTATGAAGAAGTTGTAAAAGGGGAAGGAATGCCTATTCCTAAAGATCCTTCAAAGAAAGGAAATTTGAGAATCAAATTCAACATCAAGTTCCCTACCAAGCTTACAGCAGAGCAGAAAACCGGTATTAAGCGGTTAATTGCATCTCCCTAAGAATTGGTGGTACCCCTTGTTTGCTAATTGCTACAATCAGCCAACTTGTGTAAGTTAACATTTTTCCTTTTCTTTTATGTTTCTGTTTTATATGTTTTATTTTTTTTCTTGGAAATGAGATTCAAGTGTTGCTGAACTGGGATGGGCTGAATAACAATTACCTAGGGGAGTTCATGAATTACTTTCTATATATTTTTCATTTTCTCTGCTGGGTTCTTAATGTTGCAGAAATTAGCCAGGTTCTTAAAGTTAAGGTCATTATTTTGTTTAATACTCACTTAGCAAAACTATATTTTGTTTGACTAACCCATCGTCATCGTCATCATCATCAAGTAACTAATGATGGTAATAACATTTTGGGTTAATTTGATCATTCTTCTAATAGCATTTGTATTGTATCAATCTAAGTTTTTTTTAGCTGTAAATTTTGTTATTGAATGTTATTTAGTGGAATATAGTTAGAACATGTTGATCAAATTTTAAATATTTATTTTCTATTGCGTGGGTAACTTGGATATGGTGGGTTAAAAAATGGAGTATCAGGTTTATTTATTTTGGGTGAATTACCCAAAAATGCTGATTTTTAACTATAAATACTGGATTAGGCTGGTTTTTGCAAATTTACCGGATTTGGTTGATTTTGAGAAAACGCGTCCAGCTGGATGCGTTTTCTGTGGATATGGTAGGAAAACGCTTCCAATTGAACGCGCTTTTAGCTTTGGCCAAATGGTTAAATGTTAGTGTTTTTATTCTTGAGTTTCGGGTGTAATTGTAACTATCTAACCTTCTGATCAAAGAACTAATATGTTAAAAAAATTGAGTAGGATAACATTGCCGTCTAGTACATAACTTGATGAAAGATGAAGTAGGAGGAATCGAAATAGTGATTCAAGGATAACATTCAACTATTTTACCATGTCAAAGATGAAAGTGTGTCTAGCTGCACCTATTTTTTCAAAATTGATTTAATTTTTTTTCAAAATTGATTTAATCCGGTAAATTTTGGTAAAATCGACCGAATTTGGTATCTATGGTTAAAAATTAATATTTTTGGGTAATGCACCCTTTATTTTAACGTCATATTCAAGTTGTGTCTTTACTTCACGTATTTTAATTAATTGATTAAATATGTTATTTGAGTTATATTGAAGGTCGAAGTTCATTCGAAATATGAAAGTTTGAACCAAAAAAATATAGGTTAGGCTTTGAGCAGATTTTTAAGCCTGGGTTTAATATTTTATATATTTTTACTTGATATTTGAGTTTGTAATGTGGATTCCGTATAAGATTTTGGAAATTATTTTGAAGGATTTAAATGCCTTGAGTCAAGATTCAAATTTGGAGGGTAAAAACTAAGAATGAGAATGATAAAGTTAGAGTAGGAGGACTAAATTGGTAACTTACAATATACTATATAGGGACTAATAGCAAAATTTGTAGAAAGAGGAGGGGAGACAGCATTAAGAAAGCTTAAAAAAAACGTGGTACGATAGTGATATGACAACCAGTCAAATAAACATAAAGGATTTGAAATTAAAAAAAGAGTTGCTCTGCTGCAGATCTGATAGAGAATTCAATCACGAGGCAATTTATGTTGAGGAAAAGCAACTTGCCTTTAGGATACCTACTTTTTATTTTATTTTTTAAAAAATATAATTATATTCTAAATTATGATACTCATTTTAAATTTTTCTTTGAACTTTTAAATGTTTTAATTACGTTTTTAAATTGTTGAGGTTATATCTTCCGTTACTATAATCATTAAATGATTACATAGCATAATTTAAAGTGAATTTTTGAAGAAAATTGATACAGTAAAAATCTTGTTTCTGAAATTTTTACAAAAGTTTTAGCTGTTCACTTTCTCTCATTTAAAATTTTCATTTTAAACAATGTTATATGAGATTTTATGGATCATCTAACCATTAAATTAGATATTTTAATAATGGAAGGACTTAATTGATATAATTTTGATAGTTTAGGATGTAATTAGATCTTTTTGAAGCTCAGGGATCAATTTAAAATGATGGTTATAGTTGAAAATATTTGGTGCAATTAACTCTAATTATTAATAAATCATTACAAATTACAATCAAATTGGAAATTGAAGTATATCTCAATTTATACCGGCTATACATAGTAGAGTTTAATCATAATAAATTTCAGATTCCACGTATGATTTACATAAGGCGAAATTCGAATTATACCCGATTCTTACATTGGATCACAACTAAATCTAGAGTCCAAGTGTAGTCAACTTTTAAATTGGGGGTAAAGCTCTCTTATTGTCGTTTCTTTTATCCACAAATCTCGAGCCCAAAATTTTACTTAAAATTGCACTAAGTTTCTTACCATACGAATGCTGATGTTATTATTAGGAAAATTACATCTATCGTCATTAAACTATTAGTAAATTTATATTTTAGTAACTTAACTTTAAAAAGTTACAAAATGGTCATTGAACTATTTGAAAGGTTCCATTTAAGCCATCGAGCTATTGGAATCGCCATTGCATGACTTTCACTTTTATAGTTCAGTTTTTTTCTTTCATGAAATAGTTTTGAATGTCACAAATTTGCGAACCAAAATCCCATAACTTTCTTTTTTGATTTCTAACATTTTTCGTCAAATTAGTTTGGATCTAAAGTATGTTCTACTACTCATCGATGGGTATTGACCTATTATCCTAGTCATTGAATTGTCGCTTGAAGCTCACTAATCAAGTTTTTTTTAAAAACAACAATTTAATAAACCAATGATTTAGTACCCTTATTATTATGGTTATTTGAAAATTTTAAATAATTTAATAATTGTTTTATAATATTTAAAATTAAATAATTAAAACGTAAACTTAATAATTTAATTACATTAGTACCCTTATTATTATGATTATTTGGCTCATCCAATGGAGTTTGTTAGGATGAACGATTACGACTTTCCTTGTGTCCTACACTAAAGGCATATATTATTATATTTATAATTACTGGCCCACTTAAATTCCATGTCCCTATCTACGAAGAAAGCTGAGGCTAAAATCTAGGGGCAATTTGGTCCTATTTTTTTGGTACATAATTGACTTAATTTTTTTATGTTATAATTTATATCCCCAACTTTAACATAGAATGTAAAAAATAATATCCAATTTTTTTTACACAATATCTAGAACAAATAACGTATCTAGAGAGGTTGACGGTTCATTTGGACATTTTAAAAATTTAAAAACTTTAAATTAATAAAGATAAAATTACATTTAACCTCCTTAAAAATAATAAAAATTTGATTTAATCCTTTAAAATTAAAATTTATTTTCGATTCCCTTAAAAAAAATTTCGCACTTCTCTCTTATCTAGAACTACTCATAACTCCTTTCCAATATACTCTAGCAGACTCGAACCCATATCTTTTTTATATTGATAATAATATTTATATCAATTGAATTAATATTAAATCAAATATAATGAGATATCGGTAGTGAAAGAAAGTAAGGTATTGTCGACTAATGATAGTGGGTCATTAACATTGTGTGTCAAATCATTATTGTAAGTAAAGTAAAGTATTCAAACTTACACAAATTTTCAACTTTCAGTAAATTAAGCAACTAAAGCTAGTTTTGTATTTTTATAATAAGTCCACGTGACGGAAACATTAAAATATAAATAAAGAATTTTAATAACCCATGAGGGAAAACGTGAAACTCATTCACATTCATTGTCAACACTCAACAACACCCATCAACTTGTGGGATCATAACCACCGCCAAAATAAATAAAATCAAACAATCAATTTCGTCCAACTTAAAAGAAAATTAAATATATAAATAAATACGATACTTGTTACGCCTTTAATTTATTTGTGGGGATAAAAAAAATTCCACACGCAACTTATCGAAATATTGTCTTGATTTTAACTTGAAATGACATAATTTGTTCAAGAAAGACTCTAGAAGATGTTGATATACGGGAGAAAAAGAAAGCTGAATTCGTATTCATAGGAACAGGAATAATCATGGATTAAAAATCGAAATAGATTTCTTTGGAGTAATAAATCTCTTCAAATTAAAATACTCGTAGAATGACAATCCGACGGGATAACACTATCTCGATTGAAATAATAAACCCAGTTTCCGGACTAGTTCTGAAAATACAAAAACAAATAAATTGCACAATTGAACTACCCTAGATCAAAATAATTTGAAATTCAACGAACCAAAATTAATTTAATCCAAAATCAATCAACCTCAAATCATTTTGTTTCTTATTTATCCTTTAATAGCTTAATATATTTCCTTAAAATGTTGAGACAACTTTAATTTAATGTCTTAAACTAAAAGAGCATTAGAAATGAGAACTTTGGTAATATAACACAAAACCATTTGTGAAACACTTACGTAAAACATCAAATAGTAACACACAGTTATATAATATGATCATACACACACACACATATATATATATATTAGTAGCTATCTATTAGATCCCGAAAATTCAACTTGTGTTTTGCCACGTGGACCGTAGGTCCTAATATAAAGCCTATACTCATCGAACGTCATGGGACTGTATAGCGCTGGTCGGTCCTCACTTACAAGCTCCTTGGCTGGTTCAATGAGTAGATCACTCTGGGGGTTGCAGAAGAAAGCTAGGGAAACTCGATCTTTCACTGAGTTCACAATCACACGGTGTTCAACACTCTTGTAAATCGCATTACTCATCACCTAAAACATAAACAAGATTCAAACCCCATGCTCGATAGTAAATATAGGGATTAAATTATAAAACTTTACAGAAGAAAATGAAACCTGAATCTGGTCTCCAACGTTAACGATGAAAGCATTGGGGACGGGTTTCACAGTGATCCACTTGCCATTTTTACGAACTTGGAGACCAGCAATGTCGTGGTCGGGGAGGAGCAAAGTCATGCCACCGGGATCCGAGTGGGACGAAAGGCCTAGTGTAAGGTCAGGTTGAGGACACTTTGGATAAAAATTGACCCTTAAACAAGCACCGATATCTTCTCCACCAAATGCATTTTGTAGATAATCTTCTTTTAATCCAAGACTAATAGACATGGCCTTGAGAAGCCTTCCACATAGTTTTACAACTTCAGCACCATATTCCGAAATCAAATCCCTGCATCCGAAATTTTAACGGGCTAGTTCAATATTGCTATTGCAGGTTCCATATAATATTATAAAATTACATAATACATATACCTTTTCACTTTTCATCAAAATATAGTCTACTATGCCGAACAACAAAGTTAATGTTTAGGGTGAATTGTTCTTTCTAAACTTTGAAAATGGCCGACAATCACATAAACCTTAATAAAAGGGTCAAAAATAAACATCTCTAAATATTTAGGACGCAGCCATGCAATTATGGTGGTCTGCATATATATATTCTGACCAAAACTGGATTACTTTGCCATTCATCCTAACGTACATAATATTGTATATAGTAACCTTATAGTAAAATCCCATATTGAGGTTTTGGTCTACGGTGGCTGTTGGGAATAAAGTGTCAGTAAAAATTTAATCCAGATTTAATATGATTAATGGTATTCGAGTTAAAAAGGAGTTGTAACTCACCTGCAAGATGAGGGCAGTGAAGGCCACTTGCTTGGATTCCTCAAATGAACAGGCAAATAATGAAGAAAAAAGTAATCACTCCAATCAAGGATAGCACCTTTCTGAACACCCAGCCGACTACCGTACCCTTCGTAGGTTGTCGGCGCGTTGGCGTATTCTTGTTTAACTTCAAGCGGTGAGTTAAAGAACTCACGCCACACCTCGCGCGTACGCTTCATGAGCTCATGGCTAATGCCATGGTTCACCGCTTGGAAGAAACCCCATTCTTTACACGCGCTGGAGATGAGTTTGAGGGTTTCTTCATGCAGGGTACGGTCATGGCTGAACAGGTTTTTAAGATCAACAACGGGAATATCAACGTGTTCTTGGTTCTCAAAACCGGGTCTGTCACTTGGCGGCTTGATATACCGGTCTGGAATAGCTCTTATGCCACTTTCAGACAAAGATTGAACTCGAACCACTGGTTCAGGCCAACTCTGAAGACAATTCATCATCTTATAACATTAATTCCAGGGTTTTCTTTTTCTTTTTCTGCAAATAAAAAAAAAAAAGAAACCGAAGGAAGAGATAAATATATAGATGCGTATATATGTGTATAGGATTAGCTAGTGATGGTGAGCAGAAGAGAGGGAGTGAAGAGGTTTATATAAGGATTGGAACGCATTTTTCGGCGCCGTGATGAAGTTGATTAGCTTATTTTTTGCAATTTGCAACAATGAAAAAAAAGGTAGGGAAGCAAATCAAGGTGCTTAAATTTTCCGAGAAAATATTTTCATTCATGTGGTGAGAAATAACAGAGCAGACGTATAATGGAAATTTATCATATTTTATAGAATTTAAATGGTTGAAATGTTCCGAAAATGTAATCAAAAGTGAAGCTAAGATGTTTTAGGGGCTAAAAATGAATAAATTATTTTTAAAGGGTTAAAGTACAAATTTATCATTATATTAACTTGTGGTATCTTACAAGTTAAAAGGATTATATGAGTAATTTTTCATTTTGAAGGTGAAGGCCACATTATCTGCCCTTCCCTCCCCTGAATAGAACATTCATTTGTAAGTTACTTTTCTAAATAAAAATAAAGAAAAAAAAGTTGTCATCACAAAATCAGATTTTTTTTTGTTTAGAATTAATATCCAAAAAAAATTTAAGCTTAGCATAAGCTTTCCTTAGGTAATGCAAATTAACAAGGAAAATTTGCATCACCACCAGTAGCGGAGATAGAAAATTTTTCTCGAACTACAGAATTAAATTATATATATTTTACGATAGTTTAAATATAATTTTATAATTTTAATAATTTATATTTTTATATTTTTTAAAGACTTAAATTAAATTATTATTATTTTTGAAGAATTAAAATATAATTTATTATTATTAATTTTAAATTTTATAAATTATAAAGTATCTAAATAAAAAAATTTCCATTTCGGACACCTGGGAGCTCCTGGATTCGCCACTCGCGACCACCACCACAAGTAGGAAGACGAGGAACTTTCTTTTCTCTTTTCATTATTTCAATTTACAAACGTGTTGTTTTCGAGGACCGGACAGGAATGTAAAATTCTGATTTTTTTTTTCTTATCGGGCCCACTGGAATTTTTTATTGTGTACGTGGCACTCATAGATACTGCCGGACCATTGCTTCAAAAGCAAATATACAGTTTCTCTTTCTAGATTTTCCCCCACTCGTAAAAAAAACGCATGAAATTTTCGTATATTTTAGAGTTGAATATGGAAAATGTTGTCAGAATAGGGTAAAATATAAATTATTGTAATAGAAAATTATATTAGATTTAATTTTTAAGAAAATGATTTCGCTTAAAACTCAATTTCTTAGATAAAATCTTCTTACAATATAATTTAAAAATACAATGGTATCATACAATTGTATCCTATAAAATATTGAAAGATAAATAAAAACAATAAAGAACACAAAAAATTTAACGACGAGGTTCAATAAAGTATGCCTACATTTTTGGACACTACTAAATATGTTTCACTGTAAAATATACAAATGAAAAATTACAAATAGAAAGAGAGAAAAATTGTCTTGTAAAGAAAATGATAAATTTTGGAATGATTTAAAATTGGAGAAATTATCTCTATTTATAATAGTATAAACACTTCACAACCTTATATTTTTTTTAGATGTGGGATTATGCTATTTCAACAATAAATATATTTATTAAGAAATATAATTATTTTAATATATGTTTATTGTTTTTTAAAATTCAATGAATAGAGGTTTTTTTTTAACAATCTCGTTATAGGTTTTAATCATATTTATTTATTTAAACCATAGCCCCCCAACTCATAAATAGAAGGATAATACGCTTCAGCGCACTTGAACCCACGTCCTCCTACATCGACAACAATGGTCATGCCAATCGAACTAAATACAGTGGCAAAATAAAGGCATTTGGGGGGGGGGAGAGGTCAAGGGCCGTAAAATATTGAAACCAAAAGCTGTGTTTTTCAACTTTTAAATAGATGTAGTCGAAACTCCTTGTATCATTCAGTTTTCAACATTAGTGAATTTCTCCTCCTTTGCCTGTGGTTTTTTCTCAAAAGAATTTCCACGTAAAATCTGTGTGTTTTATTTTTCAATTTCTTATTTCTTTGCAGTCGTTCTATTACTATTATCGACGTCTATTATAACAATTTTATTTTAAAACTTGCCCAGAGAGGAGATTATTGAGGCAAGTGTTTTTCAAGTGGCTATCAAAGTGATAATGGTAGTGGCCATTATGACAAACACTACCGTATACGTTGTTACTTTTTATATGTGAAGTTGACAAATTTTGAAACAAAATTTTTAGGCTTTAAAAGATCCTGATAATGTGAAAGTATGAAGATTTTGTCTATGAAAATCAATCAATTTGAAGCAACTTATCTTGAAGGTTGGATCATATTAGATCAAACAATCAGATCCCTTGAATTGCGAAAAATGAATTAGAATAGCATTTAAGACATATCTCCAATAGTCCAATTTACATTTAACTTTATTATTATATTGTATTTTACGTTAATAAGAGAATTGATTGTAGCAACTCTCAAGACTCGTATATTTGAAAGGCTACTTGTATAAATTTTGTATCAGTATTGAGAATATTTATCTATTCATAATGGAATGTATAAGTTCAAAATCTTTTTATAAGTAAAATTGATATTTTATTATTAAAATATTGATCATTTTTTTTCCAAACAAAAGCCATACCAATGAATTATACTAGCATGTATGAACACAATCTTTGTTCTCTTGCTTGTTTAAACTATACACATATATGAAAAATCTATTAATATTCATTACATGAATGGAAGTGGTTAATAGGTAATTCCACCATATTTTAATTACATCTCTAAAATTATTGATGTTAATGTTATATCAGTAAAATTTTTTATTATCAAAACTGTTAATTTAACTATTAAATGATATGTAAAATTTTATCTGACATTCTCTAAAATGAAAATTTTAAAGAGGAGTTTGAAAACTATAATAAAAGAAAAGAATGAACTATAGTTTTTATAAAAACTTCGAAAACCTCAAATCTAAAATTTTTACAATTTATTTTTTAAATTTTTTATTTTAAATTATGTCATATAAAATCTTTCTCAATATTCACAATTAAATTAACAATTTTAATAACAAAAAAAACCTTATTAACATAACATTAATAGTTTAAAGGTGTTTAATGCAATTAACTCATTATTAATCAGTTATTCTTCTCAATTAAATTAATATTTATTTTAAGAAATTTACATAAATATTAAAGAACGTTATGTCACATCAATAATTTCATCCTGAATTTTAAGATGAAAACGCTATGTGACATTAAACTATTGAAAGAGAGATACAGATAACGTAACGTCATTATTTCATACAATTATTTTCCAAATACAATATTAACTAAAAAAAATATAAATCTCACTTAAAAAATCTTCCTTTGTTCCCTAAACCATTTTTGGTATAGTTGTATGAACAGTTAGCAAACATTTGACTAGACAACAAAAACAAAGGTCAATAGGCATGATTTTGATTGTTTGGGGGATTAAAACTGAACTCGATAAATAAAATTAAGTTCCGTGATGGTTCCAAATCCAAAAAAAGTGTGACACTAAAGTAAAAAAGAGACACTTGAATTATTCAACTTGTTTTTCTTCTCCTGTAAGATTTCAAAAGAAAACACGTTGGCATTGGCAACGCCGGCAAATATCAATCACTTCGTTTGTCCATGAGCTTAGCTCAAATCATCTTATCCAGGTTCATCAAAATGTCTGCGCCCCAATATTTATCCACTGCATTGGATAACTATGCCGACATACAGATGTGTATAGTTTAGTTTCTTACACAACAGGACATGCATTGAGGTAACATTTGATCATTAGTGTCAGATCATTGAAGCCAGTTCTACTGCTGTCAGAACCGACATTTTATGTCATAATGGACCTTGTTATTGGACATATATAATTATTGATCTGCTATATATAATCCCAGCCTTAGATGTATGTCGACTGGTGTAGAATCAATTTAGTTAAAGAGCACATTTATTACGAGTGTTTACTGACTTTTCGTATTTAATATAGACAAGAACTGGTTTGAAACTTGAACGGTCGAAATTAAATAACATATTTTTTTGAGCATATGCAGTCGACATATGCAAAGTGTTTAATTTAAAATGGAATTCTACAAATATAGTATATTTTTTTTAAAAGATAAACTATATTTATGATCACTTTTGTTTACCTTAGGTTATATTTTAGTTACTTATGTTTGAAATGTTACGTTTTTGCCACTTATGTTATCGTGTTGTAACATTTTAGTCACTGAGCTATTAATTGTCGCTAACCATGTAACGGTAAGTTGATGTGGCACGTTAAATTATCATTTCAAACAAAAATTTTAGGGTAAATTATACAATCGATCCTCATATTTTTTTATTTTGAGCAATTTAATTTTTTTTATGTTCATATTTAATTTTTTAATTTTTTTCCCATTATTTTATGTTTCTCCTTATATTTTATTACATTCTCCATTTCTTTTAACATATCAAGAAGTCGAATTGGCAGTGAAGAAATAAGTAGGAAGTCGAAAACCATCACTACCTATAACCAAAACCCATTAAACCCATACCATGCTTTTTTCTTCACTGCCAATTCGACTTCCTGATATGTTGAAAGAAATGGAGAAGGTAGGAAAATAGAAGGAAAAGCAGGAGAGAATGGAAAATAATGAAAAAAAAAAGTTAAAAGAACATAAAAGTAAAAATTAAATTACTTAAAATGAAAAATATGGGGACCAATTGTATAATTTAACCTAATTTTTTTGTTTAAAATGATGATTTAACACGCCACATTAGCTTATCGTTATACCGTTAACAACAATTAACGGCTCAATGACTAAAATGTTACAACACGATAACATAAGTGACTAAAACGTAATATTTTAAACATAAGTGACTAAAACGTAACCTAAGGTAAACAAAAGTGACCATGGGTGTAATTTACCCTTATTTTAACCTCAATTTTTACAGTGGGAGATATTAATTTTTTTGTGAGAGAACAGTTATCTATATTAAACTAACATAATTGAGAATTTGTTATTCTATTAATCTCAAGAACAGGTGGTAGCACTTCAATAATGTCTTCAAAGTCCTACATATTTGTACTCTTTGTTGTAGCTATATTCGTAATACGATCAGTGGTTTGATTCTTCTCTCTTGGAACATGCTTTATCTTCCAATGTTGTCTAGCTTGTAGACTCATGTGGACTCTTCGTAACAAAGCTGAGGATGAATCTGTCAAATGAATATCTTGAATAGCTTTCACTACTTCTAAATTATCTGTATGGATCACAACTTTTCTGTATCCCTTCAATGGATGAGGGTTAGATCATTTAGAACACCCTAGAGTTCAACATCGAAAACTGAGTATAGCCCCAAATAGCGAATGAATCCAACGATCCATTCCCCTTCTTGCTTATACGCTATCTCTCTAGCAGCCACAAATCCTGCATCCATCTTAACAGCCCTTTATCAGTGTACAAGTGGATCCAATTACCTGTCATAGAAGAATCATGAGCCGCTTCAATGTGTTCTGACAAATCACTCTTATGAGCTAAAAAATATTATTTTGCCTAACACACAGAAGACTTAATAATTTTAATAAAGTTCCAAGTTATTAAATATTTAAGAATATTTAAATTTACATATTTTAAGTTATAATAATAACGATGTAAATTAATTACACTAAAAACTTAATCAATCAAATGTGGTATAATTAAATAGAAAGTAGATTTGTAACTTGAATATTAATTTAATTTATTTTTATATTATAGAATTTTAAATCTATTTGTGTGTTGATATTATTTTTATTTTTTTTTATATTTTTAGAGTATCATGTTAATAATATGAAAGTAGTATTCTTTGAATACCATTGATTAGATAGCGACTATTGAAGAGTGATTCACCCTCAATATTTTTTCCCGTTTTGAAGAGAGCGAAATTACGTCTCACATTGCTTGAATAGGCAAAACAATGGCTGCTGAAGTGCTTTGGACATGGTAAAACTTGATCCATGACCTTAATAAGTATGGTAGTATTTGGTAACTACCCCAAATGCCACACTTCCGGTGCTCGTGGGAGTTTCTTGGTGCCATAGTTGAAAGATAGAGATTGAATACCCATACATTTAATTTTCCATTCAGTGAGGGAATGATAATTTCCAATCTATGAAGAAGCAATAAGGAGAGAACATGCATTACCCAGTGCTGCCAGTACTGTAGGACTAATGGGCACAAGTTTTTTAGGTGAAAAATATCTTAATGGTTATTTTGTTTCATTTAAACATTTGAAAACACTACTGCTAGCTAAAAATGCAACTATCGATAAGTTCGATAAATACTCCAATGTGTACATGCTCTACATGATTGTAGGAACATTGACACTAGACACGTTTGACTTTTTTTCGTGTATTGCATGCATCTCCCTTTCTATCAAATTTCGATATAGTTGGATTATTTAGCTAGGGGTTTGAGATTTTAGTTTATATTTTTAGGGGGCTTTGTAGGATGACCTGTAATGATCAATGAAATAAATGGTTGTTGTCTACTCCTACAGGAATGGGATGGATGGTCATTTGCCCTACCTAGCACCAATTACCATATAAGCATTTATACGTTTTTCCTCTCACGAAAGGGTAAAAATATTATGTGCCTTACATTTAAATTTGGAACATACTAATTCTATCAAGGACTTTTGATGGATTCAATAAGAAATAGATGACCAATATGCATATGAACAAGTTGTTAATTGGTATATTCATATATAGTTATTATAATTTACTATCATAAATTCATATAACTGTGATTTTTTTTTTAGTTATGGTGGGGGTTGTACTGAGATTGTGATATTATTGTCATTGTACCATTGGAAAAATACGAGCATGGTAATTTGGGGAGAGGGTCAAGATCGCTAATAATCTTCTACATCGTCGAGTGATGACATATAACTGAGTGAAATAATAGTTTAGGTTGGTGCAAGATATCCAATGAGAGTCAATGAATCTCGAGGAGTGATAACTCTCATATTTTATAGATAATTTTAACATTTAAGTTGGGTTTTATTATATTTTATAGTTTTTCGGATTAATTGTGTTTTTTTTATTTTAATTATTTTTGGAGTTAGTTTGGATTTACTAGCTATTTTCATTTCTATATTGTAGGTCACGAAAATGGAAGACTTTAAGACGTAAAAAGTAGTGAAGAGAAGTCTTCCGCTATTGGAATTAATTCAGTACGGTGGAGCACAATCTTCAATTCAAAAATTTTGACAGCAAATAGTCCGCTCCACCGTATTTTCTACGTCCAATGGAGCAGCGCGATTAAAACCATAAAAAAAAGTGGCATGATTTAAGAAGGAAAAGAAAGGGAAAGAGAAAATCAAAGATCATATCCTTTTATTTTATTTATTTTTCGTTTTTGGGCACTCTAAAATTGCATGCGTAAATTTGGGTTAGATTCTTTAATATCGTTCGATTCGTAAATTGAGAGAACCTGTTTCCAAAATCAAAGAGCAACTAAACAAGCTAGAGTATAACCAATTGAGATGGATCCTGCTAATCTTGAGAATCCTGTCAACTTGGAGGCTGAGAACAACTCTCTCACATCAAGAGAACTTTTAATAAATTTTTTGAGATTGATTTGAGAAGGGGTCAAGATAAGAATCAAGTTGATTTTCACATATATATATATATATCAAGAATACGACTTAGTTTAGATTAAACGATAAACTATAAATCGGATTGCTCGACACTCTTTCGTTGAGTTCATGATCACACGATGTTCAACACTCTTGTATATTCTACTGCTCATAACCTAAAACATTGTGG
Source organism: Gossypium hirsutum (assembly GCF_007990345.1). NCBI lineage: Eukaryota > Viridiplantae > Streptophyta > Magnoliopsida > Malvales > Malvaceae > Gossypium > Gossypium hirsutum. Next base: position 64,807,632 of record NC_053437.1, on the reverse strand, counting down.
ACACATTACAAACTTGATAGTAACTAAAATATAACTGTTAATACACTCAATGTTATTTCACGGGTGATTTATTGTGTGCCAAACATGATCGCAACAACAAACAAGTGATATCCTTTCATAAGAATTATTGGTGGACAATTTTTTGATTTTGTGATAATCTTTTTATTTTAAATATTTTATAAGCAACATAAGTGTCGGATTTTTATTTGCATTTAAAAAGAAATTTGTCCCTATTATTAAAAAGGGGTCAGTAGTTTTGGAAGAGTAGTCTTGGCCCAAGCATAATACTTGAAAAAGATAGGCATGGAGATAATGCTTTGTTATCCCCACTTTACACAGAATTTATGCAGAAATTTGATTAGTCGACCTCAAAGCTTATATAGATGATCTATTTCATCGGTTATTGATGGGAACTAAGTGGGCACATAGCTTCATAGTAAAGAACTATTATTGAGTGATATTGTATTATACCTTTGAGTGTTGTATTCACTTATAGTACGTAGGTAAACTGAGTTGAGGCAAGGTCCACTTAAATGTACAAAAGTGAGGCTGTATCGACTGATTAAGGGTTTGGGTTTAAATCATTTCTTTATAAAGTAAAGTTTATAGTGGATTCGTCTTTAAGTAAGGCCTCACAAGCATAAGATGAGCTCTAAATTGCGTGAACTTCTTGATTGTGTTCATTATTGTTTTTTAGTTTCGCTTGTTGTATAGTGTGTGACAACTGACAACACACGAAAAAACACAATACTGCTTTTCAATGTTGTATTTTAATAATTTCTTAAGATTATGGATGAAAAATAAAACTTTAATAAAAGGTGATGGACTATAAGGGAATTGTACTTATTTGATTAAAAAAATGCAAATTTAAATTTGGTGATATTTAATAGGTTAAATTATGCTATAAGTTTCTATACTCTTTGTAAATTTTAAATTTAGTCATTGCACTTTTATTCTAGGAATTCAGTCCCTTTATTTTTCAAAATTTAAAATTCAGGTTAAATTGCTAACGCTATTAAAGTTTTTCTGTTAAATTTCCAGGTGTGACATTAAAAAAAAAACTCACTTAATAGCCATGCTGCTAGAAATTGTGTAATCCGAATTCTGTCACTTGTTCAAGAAATGGATATAGAGGGAAAATAAGGGAATCTGTAGGGGCGAAAGGCCGTACAACACAAGTTGAATCTGTATAGAACTATTCTTCTTCTACTTGACTTTGATTAAAACAAGGTTTTTCAACCCTAAAATAGATGTAGTCGAAACTCCTCTTGTATCATTCGTTTTTCAACATTAGTGAATTTTCTCCTCCTCTACCCGTGGATTTTTCCCAAAAGGGTTTCCACGTAAAATCTATGTGTTTTTTCTGTTCTTTTCTTTACAATCGTTCTATCACCATTATCGACGTTTATTATAACACATGTAACTAAAAAAGTGATAGTTATAATGAACTTGAATTTGACAAAATAATTTAACCTTATTAACAATTGGACTTGAATATTTAAATCTAAAAAATAGAAAAACTAAACTCTTTAAAATAAAAGTGGGACTAAATTCTAAATATACGAAAAATATAGGAACTAAAAACATATTTTAACCTATTTAATAAAAAGTAATTTAAAACATATGTAAACCTTTAGAATGAAATAATTTTAAAATTTTTAATATATTTTAAACAGTAACGTGGACTTTTCAAATCCAATGTGATCCAAGTAAATTTTGTGTCCCAAAGAAACAAATTTAATAAAAAGTAAATAAAATATTAATGTAGCATAAATTAATAGAAAATGTCATTTTTTTTAGAAAAAAAAAACATGTTTCGTGAGCGAAGTGGCAGCATCATGAAATTAAGTGCAGCAAATGAATATGGAAAGAGATGAAACATAACTAAACAACTAGAAGGAACAGTGAGAAAAAGGTATGGCCGACATCACTGGAACATTACCAAACTTAAAAAGCAATTCAGAGATGGGGAATTAAATCACGTGTACAACATTGTCCAACATCAAAAAGAAAAAGGCAAAAAGTTTCCCACAGGTCAGAAGTCACGCCCACGTGATTATATCACCTCTCTTTCGTTGCCTTTACCCCTTTCGGTTTTTTTTTTCAATTTAGGCTAAATTCTTAATACGGTCATTTTTATTTGATTTAAGTTACATTTTAATTATTTATATTTGAAATATTACGTTTTAATTATTTTTATTATTGTTTTGTTACGAAATGATCACTCTGTCATTAGATTTTGTTACCTCTCAAATGATAGTTCGACGTGATAGTTAAAACGAGTTTTAAATGTCAACGTGCATATCCATCAAAAATGAGAAAAGTTAATTTTTTTTATGAAAATAGAGCACAAAAGTTTGCTCTGAAACCTAATTTTCTCCTGTTTAAAAAGAAGTAACAGTTGGGTTTTTTGTTCTTTGTTGTTCTGCTCTTCTCTTCTCTTATGATAACAAAAAAAAAATCCAAATGTTGCTTCTTTTTTAATTGGAGAAAATTGAGTTTAGGGCTTATCATAAAAAATTTGTAACTTTTCTCATCCAAGCTAGACATCCACGTTAGCATTTAAAACCCATTTTAACTGTCACGTCGGACTTTCGTTTGGGAGGTAATAGATTTTAACGGCAGAGTGACCATTTAACAATAACGTAAGTGACTAAAACGTAATATTTCAAATATAAATGACTAAAATGTAATCTAAGGCAAACAAAAGTGACTATTTTGATCATTTACCCTTCAATTTATAGGTATTATCCTTTTCTATTGATTAAGATAATTAACTTTGAATTTATACCATTAATTCTTATTTGACTTTTTTTTTTTTGGTAAAAATTTGATTGAATAACATGTGAAAAGAATGACCTTAGTTAAAATTGAAAATAATACATAAGGAATAACTTGGGATTTTTGAATATAATATATACAAAAGGAATTCATTTACGTAATTTTTTAAAGTTGAATTAATATTTAATATTTTATGTGATTCAAAACAACTATTACCGTACTAAAGCATATCTCTTTTGAAGAAATTAAACCATTAAAAGGTAGCATGCGGAAGATGATTTTTTGACCCTTTCCCATGCCTGCTTTTAAGAATAAACAATATTATAATATATATATATATTGCTTAATTAGCATTAAGATTGGAGTTCACATTGTTGGGTGGATGCTTGATATATCCCAATCATACATTATATATATTTGTGCTTCTAAAGGGATGTTTATAAAAAATAAACTCTAAATCTTAAACTCTGTTTGATCTAATAATATTGCTGTAATCAAATCCTTATTATGGAACAAATGCTTTTCGATTCATTTGGACCTCTTAATAATATTATAAAAGTAGAGAGATCAATTAATAGTTGTTAGGTCGACCGGTAAGAAGCTCGATGCTCCTTAAGTAAGGTTTTTTGAGTTCAAGTCTTGTAAATGGAGACAACAATGTAGCAAGAGCTTTTCCCCTATTTAGAGGTTTTATTAGGCTCAAATTTGAATTTTGTTGAGGTCAAATAAAAAAAATAGAGGGGCCAAACTTTTTTAAAGTAGTGGGATTAAATCATTAATTTTAACATCGTAGAAGGAGTAAAATCATAAGTAGTCTTATATTTTGTTAAAATATAAAATAAAATAAAATAAAAATCTATTAGTGTAAGTGTTCCATGATTTCTGGAAGACCTTGTTGTAACAATTGTAACCACAATTTATGTAACAAATAGTGATGTGTTTTGGATGGCAACTTTGACTTGTATTTATCTCTTTCTTGAAATTCAATGGTGGCAAACATATGAATTATATTTGTGATTGGAAACTAGGTGATAGAGATTTCTTAATTAGTTTGATTTATCCGTACTCTGTTTATGGATAAACATATGGTTGACGTAGGATGAGATTGTTGATTCTTAGGAATTATATCTTGCCATCTTTAGGTAACAACTAAGGTGAGATCTTATTAGCAAACCAACAACAAAATCCATAGTAACTCGTTACCACTTCTGCTCGAGTATTGATATGGGTTGCACCAATCCCAAAGGAACTTGATACTTTGCTTTTACTTGTTGGCATACTAAACACTTGGCTACATACTCAGTGATGTCCTTCGTTTCAGATCACCTATAAAATGACCTCAAATCATTGTACATATTGTTGCTTTCCGGGTGCATAGCATAAGAAATATGGTGAGCTTCCCAGAGAATGTCTTGTTTCAAATTGACATCATACGGAACACACAACCTCTTTTGGAAGTATAAACTTCCATCATCACCTAAGATGAACTCACAGTTTGACCATCCTTAACGAGTTTCCATTTTGCTTCCATCTTGCCATCACGTATTAGTAACTTTTGTAGTTGAATTTTTAATTCCTTCAACTTGGTTAGAGTTATTCGGTATGGTGTAATAGAAATTTGTGAGTCCCCGATGCCACTTTTATAGCAAACTTAACCTTCGTATTCGGTGGTAATCCTAGTAACTCTTCGAGAAACACATCTGAATTTTCAGAAACAACGGGGGCCTCCTCAAACTTTGATTTAGAGACCTTAGTATCAAGCACATAGGCTACATAAGCTTCACACTTATTCCTCAACAAATTCTGAGCCGACATGGCCAAAATTACATTAGAGAGACACTTAGACTTCTCCTTCATAAAATTCACTTCAATACATTTGGGAGTTTCCAAGGTTTTTCAATTTACAATTCATTATAGCGTCGTGAGTGATCAACCAATCCATACCAAGAATCACATCAAATTCATTAAACAAATGTGTCATAAGATTGGCCGGAAACTCATACCCCTGAACTTTTAAAGGGCAACTCTTATACACTTTATTAACAATAACACTCTGACCTAACGGGCTAGTCACACATACATCAAACTCAATAAACTCAACTAGAATACTCTTTTCCTCAACCAATGCAGTGAAAATGTATGAATGAGTCGACCTAAGGTCAACTAATTCATGTATAGATAAATCAAATAAGGAAAATATACTAGTAAGGACGCCGAGTGCATCTATTTCATCTCTAGCCTTAATGGCGTAGGCTCTGGCTGCTGACCGAGACTCTAATCTAGTAGAAGCTCTCCTCGAAATCCTCTAATTACTCCCGTGTAGTTGCTCACCCTAGTCCCCCTACCTCACTAAGCTGTGGGATTAGATCTTGCAAAATGAACCAAGGCATGTCAACTCTCTTTGGGCAATCCTTCACCTTATGATCTTTAAGCCGCAACAAACATCCCCTATTAATCTTCCAACAAGTGTCGGTGTAGTTCTTGCCGCATTGATTACAAATCGATATTGGGGTTCCTCTCACACTTCTAATACTAGCAACATATATAGTTTCTGGCCCTCGATTGCTATACTTTGGTTCTCCCCTCCTTTGAAGCTATAAGAAACGGATGAGTGACCTCTAAAATCCTTGGCCCTTTTGGTCGATGATAGTAAGAGTGAATTAGCAGTACCTCTCCTATTGAAGTCTCAACCCTTAAACTTGGCCTCCATTTGTAGGCTTTTTTATCTTCCATCTTTTGTGCCCTTTCAAATAGTGTGGGAGAGTACTCAAGTTTTTAAAAAGGGATGACTATTGAAGATGAGGGAATGAAGGCAATAAAGAGCGTTGATAAGACGGCTTGTAACATCCTATATTTGACCCGATCGTCGGGTCCAAGCTACAATGTGCCACATTCGTTTCTGGAGTAACTGCGATCAAAATAAACACAATGCAAACCATTTAACATTCAAATACAAACATTATAAGCAAACAACATAGAAATCATACATTTTTGGGTCTAATACAAGCTTACAAAAGCTTTAAAGTTATCCCAAGGTCAAGTTTAGATTGAATTGTAAAATATTCAAATTACAAGGTTAACATCATGATGTCGTTAAACAGTTTGTCACGTCACGATGTCATGTCACTTGATATCGTGATATCACTCACTGTTTTGACCTCACCGAGATGACAGGGTTCCTCGTTGCGACGTCACATACTGTTTCTGCAAAATATAATACCCTCTTCTTGCAATTTCATCCAAACAACAAATATACTCATTCAACTTAGTATTCAACCATTCTATACTAAATTTAAAACACAAGACATGAATATTTACACCTTATTCAACATTATACAAAATATTCATATCCAACAAGCTAACTACTAAAGTAATTCCAACCAAACACAAACATTCACACCTATATATCATTAGGATCATTATCATTTTCAGCATTATACCATTTCGACCATATTCATCAACTATTTATAAGTTACTACAAGATGATTAACCAAAGCATACATTCTCAATTCAAAAGTGAATTTAGACATAGTCTACTAACAAAATAGCCACAACCTAGGTACATGCCAAACAACAAGTGAAAGAGGTACACAAACATTGTTGAGTCCATGATCGTTGATTGGATGCTGAAGTCCACACTCGTCGGGATCATGAATTAAACCTAACCTGAGCACAAAAAATAAATCGTACGCTGAGCAAAACGCTCAGTGGCAAACCTATGATTCAAGTTAACATAAACATGATTATGCAAGTGCATACGTATAATTCAAGTTCAATTCATAATCAATCTCATGTCGTTTATATCAAATACTTCAAATTCCAAATAACCATTCTTAAACCAATCTTAATTGCCTACTCAAGTGTATCTTTATGTTAGCCTATTCATTTTCATTCACAAGTCTATTCATCAACTACCAAATTATCTTACCAAACATATCATAAGCTTGAATTCAATTCTTTAATATTATTTACACATTCACATATTCTGAATTACAAGTATCGTTTCAATAATTCTCGAGTCTATAGCTTGGTCTTATTCAAGTAGCCCTCAGGCTCATTTTCAACTCAATTTATATGGCATCATATTTCGCATTTCCATTCTATTTCATTTCATAATCATTTAATCGATTCATTTATGTTTAACCCTATTAATCAGACATGGACTTCGTACGGATACATGGATTCGTCATCTCAGGTTGTCTAGCAACGATAACGCTATAATAATATATGTAATACCACCCCGGATTGTTTAGCAACAATAATTTTCTCAACTCAATAAATATATCACCCTGGGTTGCCCGGAAACTATGACTCAACTCATAATATCTACCACCCCGGATTGTCCGAAAATGATGTTTTTTTCAATACTCTGACCCTATGGCATGCCAATTATATTCGACTCGGTCCGACGGTTAATAGGATAACCAGATTTCAATTTCAATATTCAATCTGATTCATGCTTATTCATTCTAATTTTCATCATCAACTTATCAATTCAATACATAACATACATATACCAACTTAAGCTCATACCAATTTCACATATCAATTAAGTCATAAAATTTTTTATTTTATTTAATTTAGCCTTTATTTCGATATCCAATCCAAATAATATCAATTTAGCTCAAGCAATCATCAAGAACTCACCCCCAACTCCATATAATGAAGAATGATATAAATATGCAGCAAATAAATGTTTTCCAAATCATAGAATTACAAACTGAATATTTCGAGCTACTCGTCGACGACTTTAGATTTCCCTTTCTCCCTTGACGAATATGGTTTGATGTTAGCTACAAATTAACATAAACATACACCACTATCAATAATCAGCCAATTCACAATCAATTATTAATTTATCTAAATTTTGCAATTTATTCAATTTAGCCCCTAAAACTGAGACTTACCTAACTTCCAATTTAAAGCTCCAAATTGAATTTCGATTTCACTATTACTCGTTAGAGACTTCCTATTTCTCATTTCTACAATCAATTTTACAATTTATTCACTTTAGTCCCTAATGTACAAAACAATCAATTAAGTTTTATAATTTAGTCATTTTTCATATCTAAGCTTAAAATCTATAAATTTAACACCTAAATCTTCAAGAAATCAACAACGGTAACTTTCTAAAACTTTAACAGTTTTATAAATTGGCACATGGGCTAACTAAATCAAACTCTCATGACCTCAAAATTATAAAAATTACAAGAAAATGACTAGATTGCACATACCAAATTAAGGTCGAAAGCTTCAAATCTTTCTTAGGTTTTCTCTCTTTTTGGTTTCAATATTTGAAGGAAGAAGATGATGAAGTTCATCTCTTTCTTCCACTTTCCTTTATATGTATAGAATATTAGTTTATTTACTTCAATTTGAATTAAACTAAAATTTATCGAATTTTTGAACAACATTATCCCCTAAGAGGGAGAATTGAGTATTGAGCAAGGATATGGTGAGTCCTTAGAAGTTGAATCGTCTCATTATGAAGATTTAAGGATGGGTAGATATAGAGTTCAAACAAGCTCGTGTAAACCAATTAGACTGGTGGAGAGAAATCTCTGGGACCATTAGAGGATGCGTCGGAAAAAAATGATCCCTTAGGTGGTTAAACCCCCGATGTTGGAACTAAAGCCTCTATCAAAGAACTTTAAATTCAAGTATTTGGGAGACAACAATACATCCTCGTTGCTCATCTATCTTCAAAAAGAGAACTAACTTTGCTCAACGTTCTGAGAAAACAGAAGGCTATTGGACAATTGCTAACATTAAAGGCATTAGTCCCACATTGTGTCAACACAAAATTCTGCTTGAAGATGGAAAAAAAACTGATTGTAGATGCTTAAAAATATGCATTTTTTAAATATTTTACTTCTTTTTCCTTTCACCAAACATTGGATGGAAAAAAAAACTTCCTTTCAATTTTTCTATCTTTCCTACCAAACACACTGTGCAAAGAAAAAATTATAATTTTCATCTTTCTATTTTGTTTATTCCTTTAATTTTTCATCTTTCCAATTTTCTTTCAGAACTACCAAACAAATCAAAACCTTGAATTTGCTGAGGACTTGAGATTCATGATTATAGAACTGGAAGGGGAGGCCTCGAAGATTGTTAATCACGATTGTTAATCACCTTGACAATGATCTCCAACATCTAACTTCAACAGGGGATTTAATGCAATGAATAAATTATGAATATATAACCTCGTGTTTTCTCCCACTAATAAGGTTAATATTTATATAAAGTACAGGGGTGTAGACAAAAAAGGCGAAAAGCACGAACCTAGACTCAAGGTAGATAAGTTACAACGCTTATAGAGAGGGTTGGAAATACATACAGCTGCTTCGTTAGCACCTGCTATTTGTAGAAACATGTTTTAAAGAACAGCCCAGAACTTCTTTCTGCAAATTAGCAATGTTTCTCTTTGCTTCTCCTTGTTTTCCAGAATATGTGATTCAAACTCCCAAAGGAATTTCGGAGCAAGATCTTGAATTCTTGATATAATAGAATCCTCATCTCTAATAATAACAAATCCCTGAGACAAAAATGTAAAATGAGAGTTGAATCATAATTAGCAACTTGGCTTATAGACTAAGTAACCAACCAAGCAGAGACGATGTTAGATGTCAGTCTCCATCCACCTGCACTAGACATAATAGCCGGAACATGTCAAAAAAAAACCTTTAAATCTTTTACTTTGGGCCTCATCAACATGACTAACTCGGGTTTGTAGCTGAGGGCAAATAAAGGGAAGGAAAAGGAATGAAATAGAGAATAGACAATATTAGACAAAAAAGGCTGAAATAGAGGAACTCTGGGGAGATCAATATAAGAAACAAGGTAAAGATTGGAAAAAAAAGAACCATGAGCGGGAAGTACTTGATAACACTACCTAGCCACCCGACGTAAATACTTGGTAAATAAACTATACTAACTAATTCAGATAACTGAAAACACACACACACACACAAATAAGCACATAAAAGAAAACTTCAGTAAATCCCTAACTTATGGCACAAATTTCCCATGTCCTGTATCCACAACATTAAAATAGGTCAAAATTGCAAGACAATTTCAATAATTTCCCCCCAAAAATTAGGCACTTCTGAAAAAAAGAACGATTATATGTTTATGTTGGATGCTAATGACACTAATGAAATAATGAATGATTCAAAATCAGAACGGTCTGAAATATCATGTCACCATCTCAATGAAACAAGTACCTGAGGTCTTAAAATGCGGTCCATCTCAAGCATGATATCCTCAAACTGGCAACCTTCTCCACTATTTTTATATTGAGAGAAAAGATGGTTGGCATGCAGTAAATCATAAGTACGTGGATATGTTGAAAATGGTTCGCACCTGAAAATCATATACGTATCAGCAACTACTAATAAGATCTGAAGTAGCCAAAAGAACTATCATTCTGCCTATGGATATTAGCAATAAAGTGAGATTATATAAAATCTTTCTTACCAATCATGAAAAGCACCAATTAGACCCCGGTCATAAATTGCAGATAAGGTATTTTGCATGCTTGAAGGGACTACATTCATTACCCAAACAGGATATTCATTCAAAGCTGCAGCAAAACCACCAAAAAGGGCATTCATGTCCATCACATTTCGTATCTCTGTCCTGCTAACATTCATCAGCTTCAAGTAATAGTGAACTTGGTCTTGCCAGAAGTTGGAGTCTGAACTAAATTCTTCTCTGCTGATGCCTGTTATAATATATAAAAAGATTATCATTTTGGATTAAATAACATCTCCTAGTGTATTAAGTTACACTGACGATATGCCCAAAAAATAAGGTGAAATATGGCATGATGTAGTCCAGTACAACCTTCCAAGTCAAACAGCTCAAACCCCCCAAAATGAAACAGTAACACTTAGCAAGAGATAGAGGATCCAGGATTTTGGAAGGAAAACAGAACCAATGAAAATGGTTTAGAATTATAGATTTCAAGTCCATAAATCCTTTTTTTATTAAAAATTTATTAGAAAATTAGATTATTGTATTTTGACAGTGTAGAGAGTTCTTTGGTAGAGAGAAGACTATGTTGCTTGGACTTGAGTTTGGGATATGGTTATGTATGTAAGTTTGAGACGCATCAATCAACTTGAATCTAAGATACAAGAAGATGATAAAAAAGGGTCAAAAAGAGAACAGGTGCAGGGACTAGTCGTAGAATTTGAGTTCACAATGACATAATAATTATGCATCTATAAGAATTAAATATTGAGCATGTTTTTTTATTAAAAGTTTAACATTTGTTAAATAAAGTTCTGAACAAGGAGCTTTCCGGTGAAAGAACTTTCAGCAAAGCAAACCAAAGGAAGTGACATTATAGTGCCCATGATTACTTTTGCTATTTTATGTGAAAATGTAACTTCCTATAAAACATTTTTATTGGTTTTTCGAAATATTACATTAATAGCCAAAATCAAGTATCTATAGATGTTTCATGATAACTGAATGCAATTGATCAATATTCACTTAACCTGCAATCAATCTCCATGTAACATGGCACTAAAGTAATATTAAAACCAAACTATTTTTCAACAAAGGAGCTAAAATAAGCATGTGCCAGCACCATTTTCCAGATCAAGAAATTTTTTTGACAAAGATCGACCACAAGGGTAACCAACCTATGCCATAGCTCATATTATCAGATGATATCTCTAAAGCATGTAACAAGACACCACGTTTGAAAGCTCAAGAGCAAAGTCCAATACATAAGTTAGCTATAGCATGTCAGTGCCTACTACCCTTGGTCAAGGCCATGAAAGAAGAAAGATGATATCATCTAAGGCCTAATTGGTTGTAAGTCAAAGATACAACAATAGGTCAAATCATATCAGCTATAATGTAAAAAAGAAACCATAATCCCATTCCTATGCTTAATTATCTGCTAGAATCAAGTAAAAATAAACAGTTTTTTTTTAACAACAAAATTGTTCTCCCATCTTGAACTAGATGACTCATATTATGTGTGCTGCAAAAGATATTATGCAGGCAACTGCTTCCAGTTTTAACACAATATCGAACTGGTAAATGGCAATAAGCTATGATAACTTTAAAAACATTAAAAGTACTTGCATCTAAAAAGCATCAATTAGGACCTGCTGATCAAATTATAAAGTAAATAGTGTCATGATTTGTTGGAAGATCAAACATGTAAAATTCAGCGTTAAGGATTTTTGGGTTTAGGGTTTTATTTGTGCCAATAGTTCAAATATGTCCAATTAGGCACTAAGACTTTGCTTCCATTTATCAGTTTGCAAATGAAATCAAGTCCATTAATCGAATTAGTATTGTGTCCAAAATATCCAATAAAAGCACGCCACATTTCCAAGAAATAACATGTAACTTTTTTAACACTGACTTTTTTAAAAATATATAATTTGAATTAGAAAGAATTCAACAAAAACTAATAAAACTAAGAACTATTTTAAAAAATAGGTGAGAGAGGAAAGAGATAAAAGGGAAGATAGAGAGAATGGTGGAGAAAGGGGAAGGTTGGGCAGCAGTAATCTGCCCTGCTTAGGGATAATGACGAGGCAGGTATGGGACAGGGCGTGCATTCCCTATGCCTGATCCCAACTTTTCAAGCACCTGTCCCAATCCTCATCCTCGGGAGGAATCTTCTCTCCATCCCCACAAGGTTTTAGCAAAGAAGGGGATTCTAACTCCACATCATTAAAAAGGAATTTAATATAAATATTTAATTATTCTTAATTTATTTCATAAAAATAAAAAATAAAAAAATTAATATAACTAAAAGTTACACACACGTGACAAATACGGATCAAAATTACAAAAGTTAATCAAAAAACATTCATAAAAAGGTTATAACAAGGTAATTCGTATGTGAAGTAGCAGCTTTCAGTTTAGTACTTTATTTAGCTTCCAATGACTTTGCTCTTGCATGTAATTTAGGCAATGATCAAAGAAGAAGAAAATATGTGTTTATGTATATATAACCCCCACATGGCATGAAATAAAAAATTATCCCAGTATGTTCTATACGGTACAGGGTATAGGAAAGAATATAAACTATCATTTTGCAAGTAAGCTAAAGAGATAAATTTGAAAGTAGAGCACTAGATCTGAGAACAAATTTTAGGATGATCTGTTTTAGGACGAATCATCTATTTGACTAACAATGTTAGCCTAATTGATAAATTGAAGCAAAGTTCAAATACTTACCGTGCATTTTTAAACTTGAGAAGCTAAAAGTGGTTGACTAAAGTTTGGGTTGGATACCAAATGGGAAAATATGAGTGATCTCAAAACAAATTTAGACAAATGCAAGCTGAACTGACCGATTCTACTGAGGCTCTCCGAATACACTGACAGACGCTCAGGCCTAGAAGGGAGCTTCTTAGAAGCTGTTGTTGCACCTGCTAGCTGTATGCAATTCATTAGAGGAGTCTTCCATGATGGTTTAGTCTCGTCTACGGCATCACAAATATCAATGACTTTCAACTCTGCATTATGCTTAAGGCATGATGGATCTTCCTCTTTGATCCAGATAGCAGTCTGAACCTTTCGAGCAATAAGTTTCCAGCACATTCCTGTAGTCAGATCAACCAACTTGTTCCAAATTACTGGATAATCTTTATCCTTCCTATAAGCCGGTGGAGCCGAATAGACAAAATATCCCTGAGATCGCAAGAGGCGGTTCACTTCCTTGAGTAAAATACCATCTAAGAAACAATATGATACAAATTGAAATTAGGGAACTCAAATCAGAATAGAATAATGTACAAAAAAGGCTAACAATGTGATATCTGAAACCTATAGGTGTCAAACATGCCCTTTTTAGATTCAATCATATATTTTAAAAACATATTACCACCCATAACAGAAATGGACAGGAAATAAGCATCAAAGCAGGAAAAGGAGGCTGCTGAGTAGGAGGAGCTGCCTCCAGCATGATCATCTTTAGCTCATGATTTCAATGCATAAAAATATTTAAGGACCACAGGACATCAGAGTATTATAATTTGTAGTTTAACTGACAGGAATTTCTTTTTACCAACATGACACTCTCACAGAAACATTTCAGCAGCACATATTTGAGTGTCTTTCATTTTAATCCAACTAGTAATCTACCAAACATAACACTGGCACTAAAAAAATTAAAGTACCTGCAAATCATGAATTGACTACTTCACAAAATATATCGAAGTCATGAATAAAGGTTTCCACACCATAAAAAATGTTACACCTCATCAGGTTGCTTGCCCTCCGCTCACCAACTTTAAGCAGTCAAACTCAGTGCGGACTTACAAATACTAGTTATCCTTTTTAAACCTCTTGAGTTCTGGCAAGAATGCTCAAGTCTTTAGTATATTCATTCAATTTGGGGGGAAGAAAAAGTCACAGTTATAATAACCAAAAGAGAAAAAACTACAAACATTACGCGACTTTACGAATTAGATCCATAGGTGGAGATTTATGCTACAGATTTGAAAAGGAACTTGCTAGGTGCAACAATAAAGAACCTTTCCAAACTATCTAATCAGGCAGCAGATGGTACTAATTGCTGTTGATTACATGTGTGACTACCAATAGGCTAATGATCTTATTTCTATATCATGAATGTTATCCGGAATGGATTTTCTGATAGCAAGATTGTTCAGAAACTTATATTTACCTAATATTTGAGCATTTTGGTCATGAAGAGAAGCAGAAATTAACTTGAATATAAAGTGTGCAGTAGAGAACAGAAAGGTACCATTTTCATGCCAATCAATACGACATCTAGAACAATGAACCATCTCAAAAGAGTTACTTGGATATGGCAACTGTTTTGAGGCTATGACAGAGATCATTGCACCAATTCCTCGCTCTAAAGCAAACTGAATCTGATTTTCATGACCATCTTTGGGTGCAAAAGACATTGTTTGTATATCCAATGGAAGAAGATAAGCAGAGAAGCTGGCCACCCCACATCCAACATCAAGAACTTGAACTACCCCCGCTGAACGCAGGTCGCCTGTTTCGTCAGTTGTCATATTTCCTAGTCTGAAAGTCCGACAACATGCAGGAAAAAGAAAATCAATAGCGCCTCTTGGAACTAAAAAAAAAAATGGTGCTTACAAACATGTTACAAAAGAAATTGTTAAATTTAGTTCAAATACTAAATCATGCACAATAAAAATGGATAAACTAAATATATAATTCCTAAATGAAATCCACACATTAACAATTCAACACCCTCATTTTTCACCCAGGCCTAGGGGAAAGACAGTCAATGATTCAAGATGGAAATGGACAATTCAATTCATTCAGGCCCGCCATAAAGAAGATGAATTGGTGCCCAGGCATTGGTACAGAAATCAACTACATCTTAACCTCAATCTGGATGAGCTTAGCTACACAAGTCCCTTTTTCAAGACAAAATTAAGCAATCATTTATATCCCAATGACACATATCATTAGTGACCAGAATGATTGGAAGGTAAGAACATTCATGCATACACAAATCAGTAATATTATCTCAAAATTCTGACAGACTCAGAAAGGGATGCAAGGAAGTCTATGTCCTACAAGTAGACTTGTATTACCAGTTTTAACCCCTACCCACTTTTACACAGGGCTAGAAATCTTCTTAATTCCCAAAAAATGATTTGCAAGCAAGATTTCCATCTAATTTTTCCAGCTATGAATAGAAGAGTTGTGGATAGCAAGAGGAGTCATTTATATTCTTTATGGCAAGTAACCCAATGGAAACAAGCAGGGACTCTGACCATAGTATGTTCAGATTTCCCCAAAAGAGGCATATTTAAAACGTTCCACCAGGAACCATATAGAAGAGATATTTGCTGGACCTATAATCAAAATATATGTGATTTTCCAATCTAGTCAAAACTGAATAGGATAAACAACAAAAGATAGGTATATGACTGCTACCAAAGAGTAATAAGGTCCAAGGTTCAAAATCCTGCTCCCATCTTGGATTCTGTGATGTGTAACAAAAGAAAACAAAGAAGGGGATAACGACAAGTTACTATATACCCAAACACAGAATAACAATTGGCACAATCGGAGAACTGGGAGTTGGGAGAAACTCTTCATCTAATTATTTCATCATATTACAGCAACCAGAATTCACATTTATACCTTCTTCCCATTTCACTAGAACAATATTTTGAATAAGTTTTCTTACACGCCGATCAGACTTCCTACTTTTTAAACAAGTATTTATTTTAAAAAGAAGAAGATCGCTAAGATGGAAATCCATCCAAAACTTCCTCAATGCTACACTAAATAGTTTCTACTCCATATTATAGGTTAAAATAATTTGAAAAGTAACACTGAATTCTGTTAAGATAAAAACCTATCTCAAGGCAATTGCAAGAAATATGTAGACCATTTATGAAATAATATCAATGTCCATACCTTTGAATGTACTCAGCTGCACCATGCTTGAAATGAGTGCCACCACCCGGAAACCACCACAGCTGATTTTTCTCATGCACCCAGTTTTGTCCTCCTTTAACTTCAGCTAGATGTGTATGATTCACATTGCTTCGCCAAACATAGTCCCTGCTCACTGGCCACTTTATGGGAATTTTATAATCTTGTGGTGGTGGCACCAAACAAAATAAACGCTTTCCAAGTGGAGGGCAGTGTCTCTCTAGCTGTTCGCTTTTGGAAAGATTCAAGTCTCGAGCCAATTGCTTCACGTAAGAGATATCATGACAAGGGATATACTCATTGAACTTCAATGGACATATATTCATTCCATTTGCTGGGACTACAAGTGGTGTTTCTCGATAAGTAAGAGAAACTTTGTTAATAAATGTAGAGATAGCTGCAAATGTAGAAAGATAAACCCATATGATTGCCAATAAAAGGTTTGAAGTTTTCAGTAACATAGCTAGAAACTTTATATGCCATTAACAGTTCAACATGAGGGCATTGCCAAAGGCTAAAATGAGGTAAATCACTGAATCCAAATATTTCCACTTAATAAACAAAACCTTACACAAGCTCCCGTTTTAAAATGTGGGGCATAGGATGTTACATACAGTGAACCCAGTGCCCTCCACCATGTAGATTAGCAGACAGTTTATTTAACTAGCTTCCTTTTGTTAGCTTTAGGTCTCTTCATTCTCCTTTCTAAGAGGAAGAAACTAATTTGCATACTGAATCATACCTATAAGTTCCAACGGGGCACATTGGCTAGACCTACTCTTCGCATCATTAATAACAGTTTGATATACACATGGACATGCCTATAAGCAATCCAATCTATTTTAGTGATCAAAGGTCATCATCATCATCATCATCTCGCAATGCAAATTGAACAAGCAATAAGCAAGCAAAGCAGCGATATTTTGCACATCAAGACCTAAGCCCAAGTAAACTTCAATCCACAATATGAAATTTAAAAATTAGAGAAGGGAAGAAAAAATGGAAACCAAAAGATCACAAAAGTAAACAATCCTTCCACAGAAGCTATCATCTTATGTGACTTCACACAAGAGAACATACCCTACAACTTAACTATGAAAAAGCTGTCCTTTTTCCCTGAGATTCAACTTTTGGAAAATCGGCCATCCATTATATCATTTAAAAAATAATAATTTCCTTACAGTTGAAGCTAGGAATAAAAGAAAAAGACACCAAATGGCACAAAAATAAATAATAAATGTAATTGCTTTGTATTAGGCATTTAATTGGTAATGGGTATGAGCCATTTTCAAGAGAATGATGAGCTAATAGTAAAGACCGAAAGCTACCAGCTGAAGACGAATACGATGAAGAAGTTTCAGAAACTTGAGAGACATAAATGGGAGCATTATTGCCGAAAAGGTTGCCGAGGAAGAAAGATCCAAACATTAAAAGCAATGACACCATTATCATCTGCCCTGATTTTGAATCAAACGCCGAGCCCAGCGCGTACCCTCCCATTTCTTCTGTCGTTGCTCTGTGCTCTTTAGCTTCTTTGTTACCCCAGAAACAACTTGAAAATTCAGATCTCTGTTCCTTGAGCTTCAGCTTGGAGTTCAGCAATAAATCCTCTCCCAATCCCTTCTAGAGTTCTAGAGCTCCCAGTTAGTAAAGCGCATATCTCTGGTAAGTTTTTAAATGGAGTAGTGTTGCAAACGATCAATATTACAGGAAAACACTCAGTGTTTCTTCATCTTTTTACTATAAAAACTTTTCTTAATAAACTACATTTTATTTGATAAAAGTATTTGTGAAGCTGCTCTTCGTAGATGTGGATTGCATTTCGGCCCAAATTAATCCTTAAACATATTTTGGCTCGAGGATGTTGTAACACCGCTAGGACGAGGCCACTTAAATTGTCAAGGGTGCTTTCGTCCATACAGTTTCAATCACTTATGCCTAATCATTTGTATTAGGATGTTGGGGACTTCTCCTTTCATTTTTAGTTTAGTTTTTAGATTAGGGTTTGGATTCTTTGTAAACTTTCAATTCCAATTTTATTATTCAATTCTTGATGTTATTGTTTCGAATTATGGATGACTCACTACTTGTTTTGAATTTTCAATTCTTGCGCATGATTAATATTTGGGATCCAATTTCTCTCTCCTAATCTTTTTCGTATTTTGATATTTACTAATGTTTGAATTCAATTTAGGGTTTCCTATAATTAGACCATGGGTAATTAAAATCTGAGGGAAAATAATAAGTGGATGTGGATTAGTTAACGAATGTTTTAGGCTTTGTGTTAAAATTACTTAGATTAGGTTGAGAGAGATTAAATCCTACTCTTGACGACCCTAGGAAGTTATTTAAGTAGATAAAGTCGAGAGAGATAAGTAGTTTTTGCTGACTAATTAGGTTAGTTAGAGACCAAGAGTAATAACTAGGTTAATTACTAGTTAATTGATTAAAACCTAGGTTGGGAGTTGGGAGTTAACTATGAACCTTGAAGCGAATTAGTCTTCTATTTGCACATTCGAGAAATTCGTGATTGTTTCATTAGTTTTTATTTTGCATTTTTCCTGCTTTTTAATAGATTAACATTGATATCTTTTTTTTGTGAGTAACTCGAGGAAGATTGAGGTGTTCTAAAATGTTTTTTTATTTTAAAAATATTAAAAAGTAATTTTAGAATTTAAAAATATTTTATATATTTTCATTTTGTTTTTAAAATTTTAATGATTTTAAAATATATTAAAAAATTATATTACTCATTGGGGTAAAGTTTTATAAGAAATAGATAGAAAATTAGGGAAAAAAAGCTTTTATAATAATTGACACATGTCAGCTGTCGAGTGGTCCATCATTGTGACATCATCCTTTAATAGATAAATTTTAATGATTTAACCTTTTAGAATTATTTATAAGAAAAAATTTTAACAATTCAAAATGATATTTTGTAGTTTAGGGACTAAATTAATAATTAACTATTTAAATTAACGTACCACATAATCATTTAACAGATAAAATTTAACGAAGAGACTAATTTGAACATTTCAAAAAGTATAAGAATTAATTTACCTATTTTTTCAGTAAAAAGACCGAAAAGTAATTCACATCTAAGTACTTTTACCCATTTTATTTTAATTAAAATGTGTTATTTTTGCCTAGGCTGAATGGTAAATTCGATTTTTGAAATATATGCATAATATGATTAATGTTAACATACCATATAATTATTTAACAATTATTTAACAGATAGAATTTAATAGAGAAGTTAATTTGCACATTTCAAATCATATAAGTGCTAATCAAACATCAAACAGACATCTCTTGATTTGCTGAACATAAAGTTCCACATGGCGGAGGCTCAGACTTTATGGTACTAATGACTAACCTAGGTATGTCTATCTAGCCTCCAACAGGCACTAATGTGTTTATATAAACACAAGCGTTTGACTCAAATGTTAAGGCCCATCTAAATGAGAGAGGGCATATATATAGTCCGAGTACTGTTGATTATGGGTGAGTTTGGATGGGCGGTGCGTTTATCTGCGGTTAGTGTAAAAACAGCGGTGGCGATGAGATTAGATATTGTAACAATACTGTAGTGTTAGACAAAAAGTAAGCTAAACGCACCGCACCGCACCGCACCCAATCGCCAATCCAAACTCACCCTATAGAGCAATGGTTAACATCGTATCTCTATAATGTTTTACACAATTCTATACAAGGCTAGAAGAATGCAATTCTATACAAAGTTAGATTCTTTTAGAGTTTTCGAAACTTTATACTTGATTCCACAAAATTTGGGTCTATTTCTTAAATTTTTGGTCTCTTTTAAATTTTAAAGATATTTTTATACATTTTAGAATCATCTGACACATTTCGAGAACTTCTAAATTTTTTTTCTCCAAAGTGTACTACACCTGAGGGGCCTCTCTAGGCCTTTGGTGGCTCTATCCAAACCTGGTGGCCTTTAAGTGCACTAAGAGGCTTGCTTTGCATCTTTGAGTCATTGCTCATAGTTAAACCACGACATATGCACCATGCAAGCAATAACAATCTTAAAAGGATGAGATACTAGATTCGAATTTATAATATTACTTAGAGTTGGATGTTGACTTGAATATTTTTTTTTCATACAGTTATTGGATTGTAAAAAACGAATCTTTGAAAAATCTTAAGAAATTGGAAGACCCCATCATTTGAAAATTGGATGAAAGAAGGACCTTCTTGGTCTAGAAATTATCTCAGCTAAGCTGCAAAGTTTGCTTGGGTTCATCATTCTTAAAAGATTACCAACGATGGTTATTTTTCTGGCGAGTAGAGGTTGGTCTTCCAATTGGTTTGCCCAATGGTGGCTAATTAATTGCTGTTGCCCAAAAGATCCATGCATGATGTTGATCAAATGCTGGGATTGCAGACAGCTGAAGTCAAAGTGGAGAGCATTGTACTCCAGTGGTTTTTATATTTGGTGTGCAACCCGGAGTCTTTTTTTGGTTTCTTAAGATATCCACTAGAACGAGTCCAATAATTAATATTTCGTATTCTGTCGGCTCATTCAAATAATCTTTAAAATAAAAGAATACACAACTTAAGAGATATTGTTTTTATGATAAAATTGATGTCCCCTTTTTTGGTTGAAAGCTATTGTTGATGGCATTAAAATTGTTAAGTTGAGTGCAAGAGCGAACCTAGAAAAATTTTTGGAGGGATCGAAATAGAATTATAAATTTTATAGAGTGAAAATGCAATTTATTCATTGTAAGTCTATAACTTTATAATTTCTAAAATGTATAGTAGTAAATTTAACACTCAATACTTATAGTTTTTGTCAGTTTGACTCTTATTTTTTTTTAGCTAAATTTAACAAAAATGTTGATTAAAGCATTAATCTTTTAAAGTATGTTTGGCGTGCAACTCTTATAGCAATTTACGTGGACTTCATGCTAATATAATATTATTTGTCTTAAATGTCACTTCATCAAATAATTTAAAAATTATAAAAATAAAAAATTCAAAATTATAAAAATTCATAAAAATTTTAATAAAAATGGATTGTTATGTGGCTGCCATGTAAAAAATTAACGGTTTAGTCAATATTTTTGTTTAAAAAATCCAATTCTTTTCGAAAAGTTGATGGTTAAATTTAACTCTTTTTTAAATATTGAGAGCTAAATTTAACTTCAAAATATAATAAATGCCAAATTGAAAAGAGATGTAAATGTTAAGTGTTTAATTTATTATTATGCCTTTCTGAAAAGACTAGATTACATTTTTATCATTTTAAGAGAGCCAAAATATAATTATCATTTTTTCAAGGACTAAAACTTTGTTTTTCCATTTTAAGAGAGGCTAAGACCCCTGCCTCCCTAACGCCTACCCTAATGATCAACGCATATGCCGTATATTGAGAGCTGCCCATTGCGGCGTTGAAACTAATTGTGGCTGAACTTGCATCTAATTGCTTTAGTCCATCACTAACATTTATGTTTCCATTTAATATACCAACATTAAGGAATAACTTGGTCTGGTCAACGCTTATGCAGTAAATTGAGAGTTGCCCATTGCGGCTTTGAAACTAATTGAGGCTGAACTTGAATCTAATTGCTTTAGTCCATCACTGACATTTATGTTTACATTTAATATACCAACATTAAGGAATTACTTGGTTTTGTGTTTTTTTTTTACTGTTTCGATCCTTCCGTTGTAGACCTGTCCATGGGCCGGGCCGGGTCCAGAAAATTTTTTAGCCTGGCCCGGCCTAAAATTTGCCCAAACTCGCCCGAGAAAAGTATCATAAGCCCGAGCCTGGTCCGGCCCAGCCTATTTTTAAATAAACATTAAAAAATTATTTTAAAAATAAAAAAATAAAAAAATATTTTAAAAGTATTTTAAAATTAAAAAATAAAAATAAAAAATATATATTTATTATATTCGAGCCGGACCGGGCCGAGCCCGGGCTAAAAAAGTGGTGCCCGAGGCTCGGCCCATTTTTTAAACGGACCTCATTTTCTTGCCCAAGCCCATATTTCGGACCTATATTTTTACCTGAACCCTCCCATATTTCAGGCGGGCCGTCGGGCCAGGCGGCATGGATAGGTCTAATTCAGTTCTCTAAAATTATCGAGATATTTCTTTTATTTATGATATTTATTTATGCGATTTAACTGTCTCTTGTTTTGCTGAGTACTGCTGTTAATATTTTATTAAATATTCTGTTTTGGTTCTCAAAGCATAAAACTTTAGTTTAAATAGTTAACTCTTTATACTCTATAAATTCATACTATTTTTTTTCTAGTGAGATCCATTGGACTGTTAGTGTATTTTATCAAATTATTATTCAAATAATAATTAAAAATATTTAACAATCATAGTCTTAAAAAATTGTTTTAAACTCATATAAATTATTTTATTTAATTATTTAAAACTTTTTATTAGAAAATTTATTAACAATGTTTTTCTAATGCAAGCCAAGTATTTGACATTCCTCGTGTCAAGAGGCACGGCACATCATACCATTGGCTAAGCCAGGAGGTGTGGAAGATCCCGCCCGGTAAAATGTAATAAAAAATTTACATTCACCTAGTCTCAACTTAATCCGATTAATAATCTAAGTCTAGTTGTAGGGTAGTTTAAAATTTACATAAAAAATAATGAATAAAAAAAAACATGTTAAGGCTTTATGGGTTTTAGTTATAAGTAATGATGACTTTCGGTTTCCTGCTTTTTTTTCACCATCAATTCTACTTCTAGATGTGTTAAAAGAAAATTTAAAAAACATAATTTTTTTTGCTCAAAACGAAAAAATATGGAGACCGGTTGTATAATTTAACCTCAAATTTTTGTTTGAAATGATGATTTAACGTGCCATATCAGTTTATCGTTATACCGTTAACAATAATTAACGGTTTAGAAACTAAAATTTTACAACACGATAATGTAAACGACTAAAATATAACTGAGGTAAACAAAAGTGACAATGGGTGTTGTTTATCCTTTATGCTTCGATTATTTTTATTTTTATTTTGTGATAATTCACTTAAATTTGTGTTTTTTTTAATAAAGTACCAAATGCATTTATTAAAAAATTGAAAAGACTAAACAATGCTTTAAAGCCCTTTTATCTCGTCCAGCGGTCAAATAAGCAGCAGACCGGATGGGCGATGCCTTAGGCTCCTAAAATAAAATCAACTTCCTAAAAAATAACAATTTAAAAAGGGAAACTAAAACGTCCTAAACAATACTAATTAGCAAACAAACCCTAATTGTAATTTAACCTTCTCCTGAACTCATTTTTCCTCTTTGCATCAGATAAAGACTAGTGTGGGAATTGGCAACTCTTAGCCTAAATCCTTAACAAACCTTACCCTCCATCCTTACTGCTCATCGAGATTCTTCAGAGTTTCAAATAACCCTACAATCCTCCGGTCTCAGTGCACAACTACCTACCTGACATCCTTTAGCCTCTACCACTATCTTCAATCAATAAATGGTCCAACTCTTAGGGGATTTCTTCCACTAAGTCCTTTTGAATAAAATTAATATATCATATAATTACATAATATTTATTACTATATAAACTGGTATAGTATTTAATAAGGTAGCTAGTAAATTGGACAAATTCTATATTTGACTTCTTATAAAACAAAAGGGACCAAAAATAAGAAATGTCAAATGAAAAATCTTCCTCTTTTCAACCTTAAAATAAAATTTCCGCCCACGGATAGATACTCTTTTTGTTCATATTGTAGATGTAGTTGTATCCCATTGAATTATCATTTATTCTACATTTAATGTATCGTGGGGTATATATCGTTTTCAGGATAAATAACCAATAACGAAGAGAATAGGTTGATTTTGGAGGAAAATAAAAAACATATTTTCTTTAATAACTTGATATATTAGTATTTTTTATGAGATGATTAGGTGTTAGTATTCCTCTCCTATGACTAAAGGATTAAACTATTAACATTATCTAATTAAAAGAGCTGATGTGTCAAGTTATTAAAGAAAATACGTTCTCAAAAACGTCAGTAGAAAACGCTTCCTGCTGGACGTGTTTTTTATTTCTCTCTCTAAAATCAGCATAAATTCTTAATTACTTTTTAAAAACGACATTTTCTTCAAATTTACCTCGATTTTCAGGTAATACCAGTAAATAACAACACAATACTTTATTATTAGATAAAATAGGGGCAATGTAAGAATTTTTTATAAGGATCGAAATTAATTAAGTTATATATTTTGATGAAAGCTAAAATGCAATTTCACTCATATATTGGTTTATATTTTGATAGTTTTCAAATGGACTAAATTGAAATTCTAGCATTTTGAGAGATCAAACTACAATTTTTTCTTATATTAACTTAAAATTCTTATACATTTGAGGAACTAAAGCAACAAATTTCCATGTTGAGGTGTCAAGTCTCTACTTGCCCCTTCCTTCGGGCCTGGGTAAAATAAAAATAGTACATGATTAATAAATAGTAATAACTTTATTCAAACATAATTAAATATTAGTTATAATTATTATATTTTTTTTCAAGCTTTTAAGTTTAAAATATTGAGTGAAGTGATAAGATAAATTGCACCCTAAAAAAAGCATAAAAAATATATTATTAGTATTTATTTAAAAATTCTCTACTATTTTTTTATTAACGATGATGTGTCATATTGTTATTCAAGTCAGACAATGGAGGAGGGGGCTGGCCTCCCTAAGATGAATTTTTTTTTTATTTAGATCTTTTTAAAAATTATAAAATTTTAAATTAATAAAAATAAATAAAAATATATATCTATTAAAATGACAAGATTATATTTAATAATAAAAATAATAAAAAATTAATTTAATTCTCTCAAAATTATAAATATATAGACTATTAAAATGACAAGATTATATTTAATTTCGATTTCTCAAAAAAGAAAATCTAATTTCGCTGCCGAAGTCAGATATCAAATAATACCTGAGAAAGGGGACTAGAACTAAAATGGGTCAAGTAAGCTTATACGTGTGAATCATGGGTTAATAATCCGGTTTGTTAATTTCCTTTTACATTAATTTTCAGTTCATATATGGACAAGTCAATGATTTAATAAAACTTCAAAGGATTATTTGTATAAAAAAAACTTTAAAAGTTACAAAAGGGCGATTAAACTATTCGAAAGTTTTTATTTAAATTACCGAATCATTTAAAAATTTTATTTAAGTTATTGGGTTGTTAAATTTTTCTTAAAAAAAAGAGTCTAGCTAGCTAGCTCCAAAAGAATGTTTAATGATTGATACAGTGGATTAGTTCCCATTGACGAGAAGATAAGCATACTTTAAATTCAATTCGATTTGACAGTCAATATCAAAGATGAGATTAGAAAGTTGTTTGACGTTTTCAAAGTTGTTGTTTTTTTTTTAAATGAACTATAAAAGAGAAAGGGAAAAATAATTTTC
The DNA here is from genome assembly GCF_007990345.1 of Gossypium hirsutum. Taxonomy (NCBI): domain Eukaryota; kingdom Viridiplantae; phylum Streptophyta; class Magnoliopsida; order Malvales; family Malvaceae; genus Gossypium; species Gossypium hirsutum. The sequence goes on along the minus strand of NC_053437.1, from coordinate 64,781,990 downwards.
AATTGGTGTAGACGATGCGAATAAAGAAGGTCATACAATAATGGTTTTAACAATTCTATGACTTAAATGAAAACTTTCAAATAGTTTAGTAATCATTTTGTAATTATTTTAAAGTTAGATGACTCAAACGTAAACTTATTAATAATTTAGTGACTCTAAAAATAGTTTATCTTTTAAAAAATACAAATTATAGAAAATCAGAAAAATTGAAGTTAAAGAAATTGTTTAAATAATTAATAAGTCACAAAGAATAAAAGCTATTCCAACTTTTCTTAATAATATGCAAATAATAATTAATTTATGATAAAAATTAATCAAATAAAAGTATGAAAAGAAAATAATCGTAGATTAAAATATTTTTATAAAATAAAATAATAAGATATAATAAATAAAAATTTAAATAATGTTACCTCAATTTTAGACAAATCAATAATTAATTTTGAATTAAAATTTTGAAGCAAGGTAATATAGTATTTTTATAGTATTAAAATATAATATTTAAATAATTCATATTTTACAATATTTTTATTATTAAAAGTACATTTTTAATATTTATGTGTGGAAAATATTAATTTTAAAAAATATATAATTAAAATATAATAATTTATGCATACAATTAAAGTTAAACCTATTTCAACAACATTGACATAAACCGTGAAGTACCATAGGCTAGTGGATCTTTTATTGCATGCGTGCCACGTGGGTGGTGATAATGGGAAATTTTACACGTGGGACACCATCGGCTTAATGATAAGTGAAATGTTGAAATTAAATTAAATTAAAATCAAAATCCTGTAAAGAATTCGCAATTGCAGAGAACAATGCCCCCCACCAGCAATCCCAGTAAGATTTTCCAGTTCGTCAGCGTGACGCCACGTGTACGCAAATGGGACAATAAGTATATTATATAAGTTGAATTTAGATTTTAAATTTAAGTACAAAATTCATACAAAAATTTCAAGAATTAAATTAAAAACTTTAAACACTAAAGTGAACATTAAAACAAAATTAAAGGTCAAATTAGGATAAAAAAATTAAATATTAATACTATTATATATAAATCCATATATAATATATCCAAATTTAAATATTAAAGCCATTTCCTTTTAGTTTCTCAAAGCATCTATTGGAACGAGTTCAGTAACTAATTTTTACATTTTGTAAGTTTATTAAATGGATAAATATTGGGCACGAATTTTAAAGTTGCTCCATACCCAAAACGAGAATCGAACTCTGAATTACTAATTAAGGTAAAAAAAAACTCTCACCATATCACTTAACTCTCGTAATTGACAATAGCTATTATTAATATAATACATATTAATGCTTTAAATATTAAATAGATGAGTAATGAGAAACAACCAAAAATTCCTTGGAACCCTAGTGTTTGGTTTGCTATCATCCACCTTTTAGAAAAACAATCATAAGATAAACTATCGCTATTGTTGAACCAAATTAACTCTATTTTATTTAATTTATACTGAGATTTAATTGTTTATAATATAAAAAATAGGCATACTATTAAATTTATTCTTCACATTTACATTTATATTTTTTATCACTTCGATTTTTATTCTTGTTTAAGCTAAATTTGATCATCAACCATTTAGAAAAGAGTTGAAATGATATCTTTTAAACAACAATACTAACTAAAATATTAAAATTTTAAACACAACTTGCATGGCAATTCACGTGCACTTTATGCTAAATTTTTTTAATTCTTGTGAAATTTCTATATATTTTTAATTTTAATTTGATTTTTTATAGATTTTGAATTATTTGTTAGCGTGATATATAAAACAAATCATGTTATGTTAGCATGATGTGTACATGGGCTGCCATGCAACTTGTCACTCCAACAACGTTAAAAAAATGTTTTAGTCATTATTTCCGTTAAAAAAACAATTTGACTCTTTTTTAAAAAGTTAAAAGCTAAATTTAACTAAAAAAAAAAGAGAATAAGGGCCAAATTTACAAAAAAATGTAAACATTGATAGTTAAATTTATTATTATGTCTAAAAAATATTATACATAAAAAGAGTAATCATTTATTTATATATTTGATTTTTATTTTTTATTATACGTAATAGGATATATATATCACACTCTTAAAATAAAACAAATTGAAAATTATTTTTATTCTATTTATATTTAGTTTTTAATTTTTTATAATATAAATATAAATTGGTTAAAAAACCTTAAATTTTTTGGTAAAAAAATATTTTTTTTTCAAAATTTTTGAAAATGGTTAATTCAACCTATTCGAACCAATAAAATTAAGTTAGACCCAAATATTTTTAGAGTGTTTGATAAATTTTAGATGATTTGGGTACAAATGGAAGATTGAGTAGTCAAACCCTCTAATTGTAATGTTTGGTGACTGGAGGTTTGCAAGAGCTTGTTGAATTAAAACCTCTAAAACAAAAAATGCAATGATGGACAACTTTTTTCACAACTGATTGGGAATGAGATATGTGGAATAACATATCTAACCATACTTACTAAAATATTACCCCCTTTATCACATGCTTTCAAACCTAATAGGAGTGTCAATGTATCAATAGCCTCCATTCTCCCATTTTCAATTTCACCTCCAAAATTCAAAGTAAATCTCAAAAAAAAAAACCCTCCACTGAGATTCATTTACAATATGATTTTATCCATTAAAGTTAATTCTTTCTATGCATTTGCATTACATAACTACATCAGATTAAGTAAATTTTTTGACCCAACATTTAGGGTCATAGATGCATATCTGGATTTTATTCCTCTCGAAGCATTTTCGGATGCCAAATGCATTTTCACTCAAGAAATCGAGCGTATGAGTAGTAATGAAATGACAAAAGTTTGTAATGAGATCACTACTAGTTTCGTGTTTCTTAAATATTTGTTTTTATTTGTTTGGATATGTACTATTTCTTAAATATTTATGTACTCTTAATATATTTTCAATTTACTAATATAAAATAATTTATTATACAACTATGTATTAATTGAAATATGCTACTTGACAAATTTATTCAGAATATGACATAATTATCAGTAAGAATATAGTTTACAATTATATCGACATACAATTAACAATAGCTATCAGCCAATTGTTGAACCGGAACTTAATATTCTATTCAATTTCAATTCATTTCTTAAAAATAAATAAATTATAAATTAGTCAAAAAAAAATTCTTATCATCCTAACCTATATAATATTTATAAATACAAAATTGAAAGAAAAAGATACTAGAAGAGAGTGTGTTTCCGCGTAGACAGATAGGGACCGAGAGAGTAGAGACTGTTTGGGTATTGAGAAATGGATAGAATGAGTGAAGAAATGAAAAGCTTTCTTTAGTTTCTTCGTTTTCCTTGAATCTGAACGAAGCCGCCTCGTATACCTAAGCTTATAACAAAATCCATGATCTATCTATCATCAACCCACCTTTCTTTCATATAGAATTCTTCAGGTTTTTTTTTTCTCTTTGATGATCTTTCTGGAAGGGTTCATACTTGCAGTTCACACCATCTCCATATAAATAATTGCTACTTTTTTGTTTTCTGTTTCTTTGTGAACCAATAATTCTTTCAGTGGGTGCAAAAGCAAAAAAAAAAGGAAGTTATTATTGATCTTGTATTCTTGTGTGTGTGTGGTTTTTTCTTTGTTTGCGTGTCGTAGTTGTTTATGGAAGGACTACATCACCATCAGTATTATCATCGTCAACATCACCAGCAACAACACCAGCAACAGGCTATGAATGTTAACGTTGATGTTGATAGGCTCCCTCAATGGAGTATTCAAGAGACGAAGGAGTTTTTAATGATCAGAGCAGAGCTGGACCCAAGTTTCATGGAAACCAAAAGGAACAAGCAGCTTTGGGAATTTATCTCTACCAGGTTGAAAGAAAAGGGTTATAATCGTAGCGCTGAACAGTGCAAGTGCAAGTGGAAAAACCTCGTTACTCGATACAAGGTAACCAAATATTTGATTTAATTAACCCTTTACTAGGTTAACGAAACCCTATTAGGCTATTACTTATATATATATCACTAATTCAGGGATGTGAAATGGTGGAAGAAGAAGCTAAGAGACAACAACAGTTCCCGTTTTATAATGACTTGCAGGCCATATTCTCGGCAAGGAAACAAACTACTTCAAAGAAGCTATGTTCAGATGAGGAAGAAGATAAGGGTAGGTATAGGGGGAAGGAGAAAGGCAAAAAGGGTGTAAGCATTAGTGGAAGTCCTAGCGAAAGTATAAATGATGGTAATGATATAAAGGAGATTTTAAAGTGTTTCATGAGACAACAATTGGAATTGGAGATACAATGGAGGGAAGCATTGGAGGTGAGGGAAAATGAAAGGAGATTGAAAGAAATGGAGTGGAGAAGGACAATGGAAGCATTGGAGAATGAAAGGGTAATGATGGATATAAGGTGGAGGGAAAAGGAAGAACAAAGAAGAATAAGGGAAGAAGCTAGGTCTGAGAGAATTGATGCTCTTGTAACAACACTATTGAACAAGCTTACAAGAGATGATCACATGAAGTGATTATTTTGAGAGGTAATTTGTCCTATTCCTTTCATTTTATCTGTTACTCATGTACTAATCACCATCGGTTCATGTTATACTTGTATCTAATGGTAACGGATAAGAAAATCATGGAAGGAAGCTTGATGATCTCTTTTGCAAACCCGAGTCTTCCATTGCAAGTAAAAGAGAGCTTTTAGTGTTTTTTTTTTTTAATATTGCTATTTTCCTTTTCATTGTGTTACCATTACGAGGTGCACATTTCAAAAGCACCATGAATAAAAATCTTTTCCAACTAGGTCTAGAAATCTTTGGTGTAGGTAAAGGAATTAAACAATCTATATAGCATCCGATCCACAAACAAGTGTGTTATAGATACTGCTAAGTCAAAACTAAATATTCTATTGTAATGGAACAATTCACTGATTCATAGTGGACACTATTGGTAATGATCCATTTTGTTAGTAATGGTTTTGATGGTTTGAGGTTTTATAGAGTAAGAGAAGGACTAGCGGGTGCTGGAGTAGTTTTGGATAAGTGTTCTCGTGGTTAGCCTAAAAGCCGAGACTATTGCTACTTATTTGGGTGATTTGTACATTGCTTCATGTTTAAGAGTTGGTAATACGGGAGGAGGTAGGTTCGAGTGCGCTGAAAGCGTATTATCCTATTTATGAGTTGGAGAGAGACTATAGGTAATTCTAGGCATTAATGTATCAAAAAGAGCAGATATAATCAGAACTTATAATGAGGTTATTAAAAAAATTTGATAATTAGCATTAGGGTAATTATTTACCACTGCAAATAATTATATGTATATGTTTATATTTGTTATGTCTATATAATATTGCTAAATTCAACCATCAACTTGTTGAAATATTAATGATATATATATAAAATTTATTGTGTTGAAAGCTATATATTACTTATATAAATATGCATGCACTAAACCTAACCAACTTAATTATTAAAAAACAAGAAAAATAACTTTGGAATAGCCCCTAATTAATGGATGAATTTGATATGAAAATTAATGCTTCTAAAATGATGAGGATCTTTTGAACAATAATTAACTTTAGGATTTCACATTTCAAGGTGTTAAATATATTATGTGTTAGTGGTAGGATAATGATAACAAATGGATCACTACATTTGGGTTATCTATGTTATATCTACCATTATGCCTAGCTAACTACCACCTTCAAATATGAAAAAGGAAGCATAATGGGAACTAAACGAGGAACAAGATTTCCATGTGGTATAAACATAAATTTCGTGATGTATTCGTTTTTTTTTTCCTCTCTTTTCTTGATGAATTCTAGTGATTTATTGTTTGGCCTTCATGATTTGGCTTGTTAGGCTGGTCCGTGGATATTGTTTCATGGGTACATTTCAAGATAAGGGCCATGCATATGCATGCTCAATTTGAAGTTATAAATGTAATATAAATTTGTTGAGGGGAAAGAGATAAGAGGTGGAGGATGGTGGATATCATGATGGCAAAGTGTTGAGAATAGTAAGAGGAAGAGGAGGGTGTATAATGCATAAAGGTCAAGGATGAATATTTATAGGAGAGGGTAATCTCTTCTTGACCTTGAGTCTTGACACATGGTTTGCATCTATTTTATTTTGGTTAGCTATTCAAAGAGTATGCTAACCTTCTAGATAAATGACGATGCAATTGATATAGATTTGATAGGATCCTACATGTAATACATGCTAAGAGTAACCCGACACTTATCTTTGGCGAAGCAGTTTAACATGTTATGCATGTATTTGTTTGTAAAGTTTATAGTTGATGGGGAGTTACTTGGTGCTGAAGTCACAGTTGGTAAAGTCATTATTGTGTAAGGTGTGAGCGAGTGTTAGCCTTCTAGATAAGTGGTGATGCGATCGATATAATCTTGGTAGGACCACACATGTATTTGGTGAAGCAAATTAAAGGAGTTCCACGTGTTGTGCATGTAATAGTCCACGACATTCATAGTTGGCAAGGTGTTAGATTAAGTGGTAACAATAGGTGGTTGTGCGCTACACATAGTCTAGTCTGACAAGTTGCTCCCACTTTGTTAAATCTGCTACCTCTTTAGGTAGCCTCAATCACTTATGCTCTCCATGGAGTTAGGTGACAAAACCACAACTGAGAATAATATTGACATGTTGAGAAGTTTGTTGGGTGACACTTCAAAAACTTCTCCAAAAAGATTTGGCCTCCCTGCTAGATTAAGTGGTAGCATAGATGCCCAATAATATCATATATAAGAGCATGGATTCAAACTAGTGGTGGATCCTGAGACTAAATTTTGGGGTTAGTAAAATTTTCAAAAACTTTAGGAGCTTTTTTCAAAATTTTGTGAAATTAATGAGATTTTTCAAAATTTTAATGGGACCTAATTAAAATTTTATAGAAATTTCAAGAGAAAAATTAAAATATCCCAAAATTTTAGGCAACCAAGGACCCCTAGGCCCCATAAGGATTCGCCTTTGGTTCAAACCCCAAATGTTTACATTTCTTTGGTAGGTGGGTGCGTACCATGCACGATGACGAGTCACTCGCGTTTTGTTGAACTTGTCACCTTCTTAGACAACCTCAAGTACTCAAGCTCTTCATAGAGTTAATTAGAAGACAAAACCCTTTTAAGGTCAATACTTATTTATGATAGAACTTTATCACCCAACTTTATAAAAACCCTGAATATCTACGATTATTTGAAAAGATAACAAAATCCCTCCATAAGATCAATTGACAAGCTTTTTCTTTTAAGGTCAATACTTATATATGATAGAATTTTATCACCCAACTTTATAAAAACCCTGAATGTCTACGATTATTTGTAAACATCACAAAATCCCTCCATAAAATTAATTCACAAAGTTTTTCTAAATAAAACATAAAAATAACCCTTTTTTCTTATAATTTATTTAAGATAATTAAAGTTGATTTTCCTTTACTTTGCTTAAGATTCATGTTATTATGCTTTGGTTTAGGATGATATTTCATTTACATGCAAGCTAGCTATCATATAAACCTGCCAAGTTTGGAGTATTGTTTTTTTGTGGTAGCTATAACCCCTTTTTTATTATTGCTTTTCTTTTATATTTAAGGTTATTATATGATAAATCATAAGATTTAAATATTGTTGCGTGTTTCATTTTTATAATAATTATGTTTTTATTATATCTCACATCACTTTTTTATATAATTAATATTTTTATCGTCGGTTTAATTGATGTGAATTATGCATATCAAATTTTGAATAAAAAAATATTTGATTATTCGTATTATAAAAAAATATTTTAACTAATAAATCGCAAATATTAATAAAAACAATATTTTAATTAATATAATAAAAATATTAAATTAATTTAAAATTTTACATATATATTTTTGTGAAAAATTAAAATTAGAAAGTAATTAAACTAGATCAATAAAGGAGGCTTCTAGTATGAACTGACTTAGCCAAATTATCTGCAATTGAGTTCTCTTCTCTAGGCTCCTGATTATGGTAAAAATAGGGTTTTCAGAATAGTCAATCTTAAATAATATTAATGAAATTATTTTTTCGAGAGAAGGTGTAACCCCTTTTACATATATTTTAATTTTACATGTAGTATAATAATAAGTGTGTATACATCAATTTTAAGTCGAGATGGAGTAAAAGAGAGTCTAAATATGAAAAAGTGTGAACGCAAAAGATCATGATATTGCAATAGCAACAGTTATTCCACTACCTCACACATTACATCATCATAGACAGATCATGTCGTGTTTTGCGGCATTCAAAAGCCAGACAATTAATTCTACTGTGTTCTTTGACTATCTTCTTCGTTTTATTTTCAAATGGTTTCACTTATGGTCGATCAACGAAGATGGATATTGGAGAACGTAATCCAGCAATAGGTTTTTGTGGTTGAGACCTAACCTAAAACTTAGACTTAATTGCACTCATCATCCTCTTTTAAATTAATTTTAAATTTTAAAATATTTTAATTACATTATTAAGTCAGGGTTGATAGCAGGGGCGAATTCAGAATAATTTTTTAGGGGTCGAATGAAATTTTAATTTTTTATAGTCTATTTTTTTATAATTTTTAAAGGATTAAATCATATTTTTATAATTTTTAGGAAGGGGCAAGTTGCAGTTTTATCTTTACTAATTTAAATTTTTAAAATTTTTTAAAGGGTCTAAATAATAATTTTTCATTTTATGAGGGGTCGAGGCCCCTGCCAGCCCCTTTAGCTTCGCCTTTGGTTGACAGGGACCCTGACCTCAGAATTTTTTATAATTTGTAATTTTTGAATTAGTAATGATAAAATTACATTTTAACATCTAAAATAATAAAAAATTAATTTAATCTTTTAAAAATTATAAAAACATAGACTATTAAAATAGTAAAATTGTATTTTTACTACCGTAAAAATATATAATTTAATTTCGGCCCCCAAAAAGTACCATTTTTAAAAATAAGAGTATAATAATATACTTCAATATATTCAAACTCACATCCTCTTACACCAATAACAATACCGATACAAACTGAATTAAGATTTAATCGAATATATTTAATATATTTTATACTTATATAAATTCTAACACATGAATAATTTATGTTATATAAATTTTATATTAAAATTGGCCAACTTATTCTACGTTTGATCGTATCTTTGGAATGTTTGGGATGCTAGAAAGTCAAGAGGGTAGCTAATTAGTTTATAATGATGACGTATAATTAATAAACATATGAACCAAGTCTCCACACAAAACTTCAAAATGTTGGACGACAATTTGGTAGTAGAAAACAAAATTTACTTTATATTATATATATTTATATATTTAGGCAACAAATATATATATATATTCTAAGTAGACCTAATCATGGGCGCAAGTAGATACAAAATATTAGGTTTGTTTTCTAAGCACAGGATTGATTTGAAAAAAAAAAGTTTAATTTTTTTCTCAAGTTCAATTTAGATTAAAAAAGTTACACTCAAGCTTGACTCAGTTCGCATATATTAAATAATTTTAGATTATGTTTTTGTAAAAATAAATTAAAAATATATAATACATCAAATACACTAAAAATATTAAAATAAATATTTCTCAACAAATTGAAAATACATTTAAAAAAGTTTTTATATTTAAATGATACTAAAATAGTTACAACTTTGCAAACAAATGCCTCTAAAATAATAGAAAAATTAACAAAAAAACAATAAAATAGTAACAATATAATAACGAAATTGTAGCAAAGCAATAGCGAAATGGTAGCAAAATAGTTTATTCGGATCGGGTCGAGCCCGTGCAAAAAAAAAATCCTACCCGAGGCCTAATCCATTTAAAAATTAGACAATATTATTCAAACTCATTTTTCGAACCTATATTTTTACTCAAATCTTTTTACTGTTTAAACAGATCTTCTAGAGAAATCGCCAAAACCATGTCTCATTCTAATAATTCTAAGCTACAAAATATTCATCCTTGCGTACGCAAAGGTGATTCAGATAATTGATTTATATATACTTTTGATTTTATAATTGTATTAGTTTCTAATATAGTATGCCTAGTGTGTGCTTTTATGAATTTAATTTTTTAATTATTTTTTACAAAAAGTGCTTTTAATTACTGTAATTAATGTAAAGTTATTTTTATTATTCAAATTATTGAACATAAATTAAATTATATTAATTAATTTAATTTTAATATTATAATAATAAAAAATTTCAAATAGTATATAGTTATAAGATTTTTACTATATTCAATATGGTTTTATATTATATAATTAATATAAAGTAGTATTATTCAAAATAATAAATAATAAAAATAAATTATATATAAAAATTATTTTGATTATCCAATTTTATTTATTTTTATTCATTTTCTTAATAGTGTTAAATTTTATATAAAACAATTATAATGTGTTAAATTTTATATTAAATTTGCGATTTAATTCATGAATTTTAGTTTGTCGAATTTTTATCAACTTTTTCATTCAAAACAAATCAACTTTTTCATTCAAAACAAAACAATTTTACTAAAATTTGAAGATTAAGAGTCAAAACAATAAAAAAATCAAGATCAAAATGATAAAATAAATAAAAGTTAAAAAGACTAAATTTATGTTAATGTCATTTTAAATTCCAATTTTCAATCTTGATATACACACTTTGTTTAGTTTCGTATCAATATATGCACCAATAGAATTTTCTATGGGTTGGGTCACTCGGTTCGATCTGAAAGTCCACTCGAAAGGTGAAAGGGTTTGGGTAAAAATATAAACCCTAAAAATAGACTTGAGCAAAAAAATAAGGTCTGTTTAGAAAATGAGTTGGGTTGCGGGTATTATTTTTTGGGCCCAGCCCGACTTTGCAAAAAAAAAAAATACTATTTTGCTGTTGTTTTCCCACTATTTTCCACCATTTTGCTGTCATTTCACTATTATATTGTTATTGTTTGAATATTGTATAACTCTTGTTTTATTGTTAATTTTATTATTATTTTAAAGGCATTTGCTTATTTAGTTGCACCTATGTTAATGTTATTTAAGTATAATTTTTTAATTTATTTTTAATTTGTTGGGAAATATTTTATTTTAATGTTTTTAGTGTTTTTGATATATTATGTTTTTTTAACATTTTATATAAAAAAGTAAAAAAAAATTAATATGGCCCTGAATTTTAACATTTTTATCCAAGTCAGACTTAGACAAAAATTTAAACCCATTTTTTTCGGATTGGGCCGAACCTATCAATTGAGCCTAAAATTTTGTTAGCCCTGGTCCAATGGAACTCTATGCACCTTGTAGTCTTTCTCAACCCCAAATAGGGCTGTAAATGAACCGAGCTTGAACAAACAAACCTCTATTCATGTTCGTTTGTTTATTTTTAAACTTGTTCGTTTCAGTTTGTATTCATTAAGAATTTCAAATTTTTGTTCATGTTCATTTATTTAAAATTATGTGTTCATGTTCGTTTGTTTAATATTTACGAACATGGTCATGAACAATGTTAATAAATAATAAACAAACAAACAATAAATACACACATTGATTAGATATAAAATAGTCAAATATAAATATTAATAATTATATTATAAAAAAATACAAACCAATATAATTTTATTAATATATACTAATAGAATTTTTATAAGAAAATATCATTATTAGATAAACGAGTCAATAAACAAACTTTTAAACGAGCTTTGGCACTTAAACTATTTTCATAAAATAATTATTATACTTAAAAAAAATTATCACATAAGTATATTTTCTACGTCCCACATGCAAAAACATGATCATTAAACATTCTTATTTCGTTTTTAATCCAAATTCCAACAGATAAACAATCAAGTCATAATAACATATATAAATGAACAACTTTGCCTTCCCTTTTTGATATTATTCTAAATAAAACAAAACAAAAGCTCTCAATTTCTAAATTCCAACTCCAATCTCAAGAATATATATATATATTTAAACACACACACTCTGTTTTGTTTTTGCCTCGGCGTATCTCTACCAACTTGTCTGTTCCAAAGGTGATTGTACAGTCCGTCTTTCACTCTTTTCAAGTTCTTTGAACGTGAATCATGTAAGTAAGCCTTGCTGTTTTCTTTCTTCTGCATCCATTTTCTTGTTTCAAAAGCTTTGATTCTTGATCTTTACTTCTTGTACAAGAAAACCCAACTTTTATTGCACCATTGTTCATATATATATATGTATGTTGTTTTCTTGGATGATTTTTTTGAAGTTCTTTTTGTCTCTTCTTGGTTTAATAGTTACTGCATGATCTTCAATTTTTAAAAAGAATAGCATTTGGAATCCTAGTTTAGCTGATATTGATCTTGTTTCCTATTATATGTGTTTTCTGTGTTAATGATATGAAATCCTTTTACATTGAAATGTTGCAGACAAGACTGTATGGAGATGGTAAGTGATTCTTATTCAGATTTGGTTCAAGCAATTATCTTGGACAACGTGACATATTTCGGTCGCCTCCTCTGTAGTTCAACATATGATATCGATGCCGAAATTCCTTTCCGGTGTTTCCCATTAACTGGGTCTAAGGACGAGCTTAAGGTTTTGATGAGGACACCATTGATGATTGCTGCAATGACTAATAGTCCAAAAGTGGTGGAGTATATAGTTGGAAATTTTAAGGCCAATGTTGTTAGAGTTTCCACTTCAGATGGAGCTACTGCAATTGAGTGTGCTATTAATTCTGATTGTTCTACAATTGTTGAGATGCTGAAAGATGCTCGGATCGGAAAGGGCCGACCTTCAACAGCGTCATATGGTCAATCTAGTTCTGGTCAACGACGACGTTCCGTGTCAACTCAAAGCTTACAGGGCAGACAAGAGATGGATGTTTGGACACCGTTTTGTGCAAGAGGTGCTATAGGTAGGCCATTGAGTTCCAATAATCAAGTCAATTGGAACATGAACCATTGGATGCAGGGAAGGCAAGGGCCACCAATTTCCAACAATCAAGTATGTAGGCAAGAGCCGAATATTCGAATACCCTTTTATGGAAGTTGTGCTGTAGGTATACAGCCATTGAGTTCCATTAATCAAGTTTATGAAAACATGAGCCGAAGCATGCAGGGATGGCAAGAACCGAATATACAGAGACCCTTTTATGCAAGACATGCTGTAGGTGAATGGCCATTGAGTTCCACTAATCAAGTTTATCAAAACATGAACAGTAGCATGCAGGGAAGGCAAGAGCTGAATATGACAACATCCTTTGATGCAAGAGATGCTGCAGGTGAAATGCCATCGAGCTCCGACGATCAAGTCCATAAAAACATGAACCGTAGCATGCAAGAAAGGCAAGAGCTGAATATTCCAGCACCTGATGATGTAAGAGATGCTGCAGGTGAAATGGCATCGAGTTCCATCGATCAAAACACGAGCCGTAGCATGCAAGAAAGGCAAGAGCTGAATATTCCAACACCAGATGATGTAAGAGATGCTGCAGGTGAAATGGCATCGAATTCCATCGATCAAAACACGAACCGTAGCATGCAAGAAAGGCAAGAGCTGAACATTCCAACACCCGAGGATGTAAGAGATGCTGCAGGTGAAATGGCATCGAGTTCCATCGATCAAAACACGAACCATAGCATGCCTGGAACGCAAGAGCCAAATATGCCAACACCCTCTGATGCAAGAGATCTTGCAGGTGAAATGCCATTGAATTCCAAAGACCAAGTCAATCAAGACATGGACTATGGCATGCAAGGAAGGCAAGAGCCTGAAGTGACGATCAATTCATCTACTCCTGCTACTGAAATCATGAATTTGTATTGGCCACCTTTGACGGAGGAAGGAAAGTTGATTCAACTACCTCGGCGAAGGTAGAAAATATACATTCTATGCCTAAAGCTGCATCATGAAACCATTATTTTTTTTTTCAACATGTCTGTAATTTGCATGAAACCAGATTAAGTATTTGACCCCCAAACATCTCTTCCAAGTCTTCAAATATGAAATCTAAGAGACTTTAAAGTGTTTTTCTCTTCTTTCATGTTCCATAGGATTCAATTAAGCAATAAATGTGTTAATTGTCTTTAAGTAATTACTGCTTCTCTTGTAAAACAATAAAAACATACAGTTTCATTTAGTAGTAGAATGCTGATATAGATAGATAGATAGATAGATAGATATACTGATATACCCCCACTTATATGCCTCACCATATTCAATTTCTCTTGTTAATTCTACTTCATAACTTATAGTGTAAGTACCACATGACCATGGTACTCACCATGGCCATACAAAGTTCAGTGCTTAGATCTCTTATGGTTAAGCACCCGAGTCCGGTTCAAAAAGCTTGAAGTTTTATGAAGCATCATGCTGACTTGAAAATGTTTGGGTCAGTTTTGTAGTAGACAACATCGCCGGTGTCACTAACGTAGTGATCTTCCTTCAAGCTTCTTATAAAAACTCCGATGAGGTAAAAAGGTATAGGTCCTGATCGTTCTGGCTCCCGATAGTATTTTCCAAGAACCGGCTTAGCTGCCTTAGTCTATGAGACCAAAACATTAGGACACATAAAATAAATAGAAAAAAGAGCATATCACAAGCCAAAAAGTAAAACTACCACGGAGACTTTGTATTAGAAGTTAAATTACATTTTGCCCATTTACTAAAAAACGAGTAAATTAATACCTACATGTTAGAGTAAAGAGCAAAGTGGTCCTCGTATTAAAAATTTCATCCATCTCTATATATTAACATGAGGTACACGTGGCGTATCATATGTAACTATCTGGTTATTCTATCAGTCATGCCAATTTTAACAATAGAAATAGATGGAAATTTTAACTGAAATGACTAATTTTCTCTTTGATTTAACGTAAGGGACTAGTTTATTCAATTTTTTGAGTAAATAAGACAAAATGCAATTTAAATCCTAATACGGGGACTTCCATAGTATCTTTACCCAAGCCAAAACTACTAAAGAGATGAACTCACAGCCTCTATTAAGTGGTAATGAGGGATCTGAGGAAAGAGATGGTGTATGACATGGGTTCCAATATCATGATGAATGTTGTTCATCCATCCATAATCACGGTCAAGTGTTGTAAGCCCTCCCCTTATGTAACTCCATTCCTGCAGAATGTTGTAATGTCAAGTTCAAAATAAACCAAAAAGATGTCTTCTCACAGACAGAACACATTAGACCAAGGTAAGAGAATTATACCTTCCCACGGTACCAAGGAAGTTTGTCTTGATGACCATGATGATGCATGTATGTTACAAAATCCAACCAAATTACGAATATCTAAACTTGAAAACAAAGTCAAGCTGTATTCTATAACTGGTAAATACATATGTATGACCAAAAGAAGGGTAAACTATACAAGTAATTATTCATCTATTAGTAAATTTCTTTTTAGGTCATTTAATTATGAAAAGTTACAAAACGATCATCCAATTATTCAATTTTATCTTTTTTGTCACTAGTTGGCTAATTGTGGCAATTTGTAAAATTGACATAATAGCAACTTTAATACTCAATGTTTATAAATTATGTCAATTTAGTCTTAATTCAAAAAGAATTTAATCCTCAATGTTTACACATTGTGTAATTTGGTCTTCCTTTTACAGTTTTTTTTTGTGACGTTGAGGATTAATTTTAAAAGAATGAGAAAAGATGAAAATTATTATCTTGGATTTTTTATGTTTATTTTTTTTGTATATTTTTAATCAAAATTAGCTAATAAACTTTTTTTTAGCTTTTTAGGTGAAAGGGTCCCAAAGCATAGCAAAACCGCAAAAAGACCAAATTACAGAATGTGTAAATGTTGAGGGTTTGATTTTCTAGAACAGGAGTAAAATGAGAGTTAAAGTTGCTATTATCCTAATTTTAAAAGCTGTCATTGCTGGTTAGCTGGTAACAAAAATGACAAAATTAAATAGTTTAGGTGACTATATTATAATTTTTCATAGTTAAATGAACAAAAAAAAATACTAATAGTTAGTGACGTAATATATCCCAAAAGAAAGTTGAAACCTACCCAATAAGGAACACCATATAGTTTAAGCAACAGCATAGGACCCATTGTGAAGCCTAGACCAACAAGAATAGCAGCCATGGCTGTCCAACATAAGCTGGATGTAATAACATCTTTTCTCTCACTTGGGACAAACAATTCGCTGTTAGGATCAAAGTGAGAACCAGTCTTGCCTGGACTTCTTCCCCACTGCAATTAAAAACAACAGAACAGACAGTAATAACTCGGATGTCTCAAGGATCAAATTTCTCAAGCAAGCTATAAACACTTACAAGGTAGAAAGGATATACAAGCAAGGGGAAAGGAAACTTGAACCGCCATGTTAGTTCATTGTTATCCAAACTCATGTATGTCTTCTCAGTTAACTGTAATAAAATTCACAAAAAACTAGGTGAAGAACAAAGGTGTTGCAATAGACCAAACAAGCAAGCACCATAAAAGATCAGTGAAAAGTTTAACCAACCGGGTGCCATGATTCATCATTCTCAACATGACCCTGGTTTTGGTGATGAATCCTATGGCTAATTCTCCTGTAAAAGTTAATCATAATGAAAGTGAATTCAACTATGGCGTGGAAACTCATGTGATAAAGAATAATGGACAAAATAACAAAAAAATGCAAACATCGAGGACTAAGTTTAACATTATGACAAAATTTTACCATCCATGGTAAGGCACAAGAATGAAAGAATGCAATAGATGCCCCACTAAACTGTTTAACTTGGGGTTGTTTGAAAAGCTGCCATGGCCGCTGCACAATGTATTCCAATTAAGCCTTGAAAAGAAAATAAACATATAAATTGAGACAGTCACACGCCTAATTAAAGAAGGTTGTGTCCAATGCATTGTATGAATTACCAGTCATGACCAAGAACAAAAAGAGCCCAAAACATGGTTCCTTGAGCAACCCAGTAAAGAGGCCAAACAAGCCAGTTGTTAACATAAACCACAGCAGCAGCCAAGCTTAAAACAAGAGCAACATCCCTCACAACATAGCTCATAGATTTCCATGGATCCTTTACCCAACAATGCTGGGGTATGGTTGCTCTTACATCAGCTAAGTTAAACGGTGGGGGAGCTGCAGGGTCAAATATTGTCTCTTCTTCTTGCTCTCCAATCTTGTTAATACCATGCATTCTCTCATTTATTTCTTCATCTTCTTCTACGGATGCAACTTTCAATGGTGTAGTCACCTTTAGATCAGAAAAACACTTGCTTGTATGTAAAAATCTTGGCTTTGAGAAGTAATTTCTTGGGACAAGACCAGTTATGGGTCTTATGTAGATACGAGGAAGAGGCTTTAAACCAGATTTTGATATGAGAAAACTCTCCATTAAAATCCCAGGTAAAAAGCTCAAAGGTTCTTAAAAAAAAAGAAACTGAGAGGTTCCTGGCAGGTTACTTGGTTAGGAAGTAAAAGACTGAGGAGCATTATATTTAGGGTTACTGGGGGTTTCATAGCAGAAACGGCTAAATGAGAGCCTGTTAAAGAGTTGAGACGTTTCTTCTCTTTTTTCTTTCTTATTTTTAAATATTGCGACTTGGAAATTGAACCTCAGACTCCGTAGATTCTGCACTGAATCGTTTTTTCAGTTTCCCTATGCATGTAACTATACAGGAGGCAAGCTTGCGTTCAAATCTCATAGATTTTAGCTTAGGACTTGGACCTTCTCGCGCCTGTAGCTATGTGGTAGGCAGGCTTGGGTTAAAATCTCATAGATTTTAGCTTAGGACTTGAACCTTCTGGTGCTCCTTGCCTCCATTTTCATGGACAGGAACTTCCATTGTAGGGGTGGCCATATAGCAATACACACATATTTATACATATCATGGTACTTAGGATTCTGTGCTTTTGCGTGACCTTCGCAATTTAACCTTTCTCATTTCCTTGCACCACGTGCTAAATAAACATAAGTGCATGATTGTTAAAATGGTATGCTACCTTTGTTAAGACATGATATCTCTTTGGCAAACCAAATCCGCAAATGGATGTCGAAATCATGAAAAATGTTCACGTTAGATCTTTGCAAGCTCTTGTTCCCATGCAGCTAGTTTATTGGCAAAGCAGACAAGTTATACTATCTGCTTCCTAGTTGAGGTATTTCACTATCTTTAGACGAATCTAGTACTCAAAACGTTTCATTAGACATGTCATAAAAAATAACCATATGAATAACGTGATTTTACCACACCCAACTTCATTATTTTAATCTACATTGGCATTTAAGTATGTTGTGGAAATAACGTTAAAAGACTACCACACCTGTTTTGTTTATTTAGAATACACAATGAAAAGGGTGATGGTTGGATGCATCTAGGGGGCGCGGGGTGGTCCACAATTTGGAATTTTTAGATTTTTTAATTTTATATAAAAATTATCATATATTTTAGATTTGGTGTTGATAAATAAGACTAAGGCTAATTTTTTTTAATTTAATTTTTAGATTTATAATGATATTTATGAAGTTTTTAGTATAGTATTAGTTGTTCTTTTTTGCATATTGGAAAGAAATATTTAATTTTGTATTGTGTGATTTTTTTCTTTTAATTTTTTATAGTTAAATTGTTCATGTTTTTTAAAAAATATTAAATTGATTTGTTTGATAAGAAAAAAATTATCTAAAAAGAATTGACATTTTTTATGTTAAAAAGAAGGTCGTTCGAATTTTAAAGTTTCGCCTCCCTTAGAGTAAAATCCTGGACTTGTTCCTATTGACAATGGTTCATATGATGGTGTTGAGAGTTGTATGAGATAGTAGAAGGTTCTTTAAATAGTTTGACCGAATTTTTGGATATTGTGTCTCTTAGTATAAGTGTCAACGTTTAGGAGAAAGTTGATTGACTCATAAAGGTGGTCAACATGTCCTTTTGGATGCGATGAATGAGACATTAAACTTGCTAGAAAGCTCTCATGTGTGGTTGATGTCAATGTTGACTTTAGTGTTTGTTCATATGTAACACATGTAGGAAGTTAGTGTCTATAAGATAACTAATGTGGCCAAGAGGCGCCTTTTAAACAAGACAATTCCTTATTGGTGTTTGGGTGAATTCTCTTTTCTTCTTCTAAATAAGGTAATTGCAGCATCTTAAGTTGGATGCATTAGGTGGTTATAATATACTCCAAAGGTCAAACAAATGTATCAAATAATAGAATGCAAGTCTAATAATGTCGGATTGCATTTTGCTTTTTCTATTAAAAAAAATAGACAAATTGGTCTCTATAAGCTAGATCAAAAAGCAAAACGGTCATTTTGTTAAAAATCTTATTCATTTTTTTTGTTAAAATCTTATCCATGCCAAATGTCATTATTTTGTTATTTTGTTAACCAAACCAGTTTTTAACAATATAAATTAAAAAAAATGATCGATTTACCTTTTGATTTAATGTACAAATACTAATTTACATTTTTTTTTGTTTAAAATGTATTTCAACTCCTACTTCTAGTGCAAAGGCTTTTAAGATATTTTTATAGGTTTGTTGACACCAGTAGTCTTGCATGAAATCTCTAAGCCTTGTTAACTAATTACTTACAGCTTACAATTTTCAGCACGGGGGATGTAGCTCAGATGGTAGAGCGCTCGCTTAGCATGCGAGAGGTACGGGGATCGATACCCCGCATCTCCAATGATTTTATCTTTTTTCTTTTCCATTTTTGTTGATAAATGAGAAGATTTGCAGGTTGCAGCTCAATATTGGCGAAAACCCAGTAAAGAAACCTTTTTGAATTTACTTGACTCCAATGGAGGATAAGCCATAACAATGTTTTCCACTTACAAGCACAGACCAATCCAGTTTCATGCATACAACCATTTCAAAATTCTATATAAACAGACTTTCATTCATTAAGGAACAACAGCAAGGAACTTCAAAGAATTTATCAATGGACTCAATTCAAGTGTTTGGCAACCAAGAAACCAGCTTCAACTCAGACTCTCAGCAACGAGTATTGTAACTTGTTCTTCCACTTGGCTGAATTTGCTCTCAAGATTACAGTTTTGGTCTTGGGGGGTTTTCTTTGTCAACCCAAAATTCATTTTTTGACTAAAAAGTCAAAAATTTTAATTGATGATACATGCAAAAGTACTATTTACATGGTAGAAATGGCAGTGTTGTTCGTACAGTAAAAGTTCTCTCTCTCAACTCAGCTTCAATGTCCTCTTCACTCAACTCAGCTTCTTCATTGAGGCTATATATCAACAATCTACTCCAACAACAACAATCACCTCCAAGTCCCAACTCGCTCCATTTTAACTCTCTCTTTCTTGTTTTTTTTCTCCATTTTTAATTTTTGAGTTCTTATCTTTTCGACTCATCAAATTAAAATTTATCTATTAAATAAATCATATGTTAAATTAAAATTCATTTACAAATTACCACTTAAAACTATTTTATAAACTACAGGAAATTTTCAAGAAAATCTAAAGTATGTTGATAAATCTAATCTCTACATGATAATATCGATTGACCATAGCGGCCACAATCAAAGCAAACATTGGGAACACCTTCATACTCTACACATTGGATTTGATCTGCAATCTTAATCTTTGATATAAGAGATGAGGGAAGGTTGATTTTGATTGCCATCCTTGCATAACATTCTTGACACCCATTGTTGGTCTTATAATAAAATTTTATGACCCTTCCTTACCTCAAACTACAATCTCTACTACATTTGATGGGACAAGGTTTATACATTGAAAATCTCTTTGATCATATTTTTGTCGTGGATGACAAATGTCCAATAGTATAATAAAAATGTTTAAAAAATAAGAACAAAATTAGAAAACGTACTTTTAAAAAAAAAGAAAATATGCAAACTGAATTTCATTAAAGGTAAAAAAAGAGTCTGAAAATAACAAATGAATACATCAACAACATATGAAACCACGTATAAGAAAGAGACAAACAAAAGAAAGAAGAAAAAAATGATTATATGAAATCGGGATACCAAATTAGTTTATATTCTTTACCAATTAATTAATATCATTTTCTAAAATTTGTAACTCAAAATTTATATACGGTTTAAATTCAAACTTAAATCTTTAAAATCTCAATTCTACTAAATTTTTTATTGAATTTCTCATATCACCATTCACAAATCCATTCCTCAAATGCTGTGATCCGTGTATTGTCTAAAGTAGGTGTATCAAGAGACAAGTGGTGTAGCCGATGCATTGTCTAATGATGCAAAAATAAGGGAACTTGGATATCGTTTTTTTCAATGAACCTCTTGAAGAAGCTAAATCGACTTTACATGCTAACAACGTGAGAATCACCTACACAAGGATAATTAAGTATAGTAGCCATTGTTCTTTTCCTCTATTATATATATAAAAAAGCTAAAAATTTACCGTTCACCGTTTTATTCTTTCAAATATTTTAGTTTTCATTTTGTTATTCTAGAATAAATTTAGAGAGTTGCAACGTTGGAGTGAACTACAACGTTGGTGATTAGTGTTGAATAGAATATACAATTTTTAATTCAGATTGGGATGTGATGGGAAAATTTTAGTTAATTATACAAAATTTAGATTAAAAATTTCGATATGTTAATGAGATGACAATAAATGTTTGCTAAGGAAAGGGATACAAGCTGATTTGGTATCTAGTTTTGTTAGGATCGTCCCGATTAAGCAACGAACAAGTAAAAATAGTAGAAGAAATTGAGAAGATGAACACACAAATTTAACGTGGAAAAACCCCTCAAAAGAGGATAAAAAACCACGGGCAAAGATAATTTTACTATAATGGCAAAAGAATGAAGAGTACAAAAGATGGAGATAAAAACTAAACCCCGAAAACCCGAAAAAACAAAGAACCCTCAAACGTAAACACAAAATTCTCTGAATGTGTTATGAGTTCTAATCTAATGGGTGTCTCTTTTTCTAAGATTGTAAAGGAGCCTATTTATAGGCTAAATTAGTAAGTCAAATAAACTATACTAATAAATGCTAAATATATTATACTAAAAAATTCTAAATCTTCTAGAAAGAAAATATATTTTTGTTTAACTTGACTTGCAAGCAATCTCTTAGAATTTGGGTCACACAATTCTAACAAATTTCATAAAAACCCTTCCCTGATCCTGATCGAAGTCCAACAAACAGAAGAGAAAAACACAACAGAGCTTCACCCATGAGAAAGAATCACTAGAGATTGTGTTCAGAACTTGACATGCACGACATCTGAGATGACAAAATAAACGTTTCAGACCTCCACTGCCAAAGCCGAAGAGAGAGCCCGATCTAATCCAACAAGTGCAGCCTCCGACCATCAATTTCGAAGCACCGCATAGCTTCCAAAGGTAAATTCTCCACTTAAAGCTTATCCTCATCGTAATTCCGACATATCTTTGCACACATGATAATTTTTTAAGTGTCCCTTAAAATATATATAGATAAATTTAAACAAAATTTAATAATTTATTAATAATATAAACAAAATTGTCTAAAATTTTAAATTCCGAACCATTACAAAATTAAACAATTATTTATGATATTGATATTATACATAAACCTAATTTTAAACTTAAACTGGCACAGTTCATACTCCCCTCTTCAACCACCTGTTTTTACTTTTCTTTTAATTTTACAATTGAAATTTGAAAAATGGAGGGGTCAGAGTAGTGAAATTAAATAATTGGAAGGAGTATGCAGAAAATTAGCCCTTTCTTTTTTATTACACCGAAAACCGAATACAAAAATAGAAAACCCTAGCGAGTCACTGCAAAGCGAAATTTTCCTATATAACCAAACGCTGCCGTAAAGAACCGTAACCCTAACTCTCTACTTCACTACTCACCACCCGCCCTTCCTATTTTAGTTTATATACTCCCTCCAAAACCCTAGCGCTTTCACTCGCCGCCGCCAATTTCAACAGTGAGCTCTTTTAAAAATTTCAATCTCTTGATTTACTCTTCGATTATTACAGCTGATTTTCAGATATAGATTATTTTTTTTAGAATTTTTATTTATTTATTTTTGCAGCAATTAGATAGATTCTTGATAAGACTCGAAAGCGATGTCAGACGACGAGAGAGAGGAGAAGGAGCTGGATCTCAGCTCCTCTGAAGTTGTTACAAAATACAAGGGCGCTGCTGAGATTGTTAACAGTTAATCTCTTCGCCTTTAGGTTATTGGAAATGTGTTTTTAATGTAATTGTTGTTTAATATTTTGTTTTTTTGTTGTTGTGTTTGGAAATTTGCAGAAGCTTTACAATTAGTTGTAAAAGAATGTAAGCCGAAAGCTAAGATTGTTGACATTTGTGAGAAGGGTGATGCATTTATAAGAGAGTAAGTGTTTAATTGCTATTGGATATATGTTTGAAAATTGATAATGAAATTAGTAAATTTATGGTTTTTTGTTTGTGTAATGTAAAGGCAAACAGGTAACATGTACAAGAATTCTAAGAAGAAGATTGAGAGGGGTGTTGCCTTCCCTACTTGTCTCTCTGTAAACAACACAGTCTGCCATTTCTCTCCACTTGCTAGTGACACCTCGGAGTTGGAAGAAGGTGATATGGTCAAGATGTAAGCTTTATATTAGCATTTATGTTAAATGTTTTAATGGGGACTTCTTGTTCTGAGTGGCAACTGAATTGTTTGTTTTCGTTTGTCCCTACCTTGAATGTAGTGACATGGGTTGCCACATTGATGGGTTTATTGCGGTAGTTGCTCATACTCATGTTGTTCAGAGCGGGCCAATCACTGGTAAGCAGGCTGATGTTGTTGCTGCTGCAAATACTGCTGCTGAAGTGGCCTTGAGGCTTGTAAGGCCTGGAAAAAAGGTAAATTGTTTCGAATATCTGGGCTATGCATTTCCATGTTTATCTTTTTGTGGGCTTTGAATGTTTGTTTAGCTAGTTCTGCTTTTGCGCCTCAAAATTCTCAAGCCTAACTTCTGGTTTTTGAGTTGAAGCTGTGGTTGATTTTTAAAATAGTAAAGACTGTTTTAATTTGTCACATTCACTTGACCCCCTAAATGATGAACTCTTTTTTATTGGCTATGGATCTATGTCCAAATGAAGCTTTTTTGTCATAGTTACTCTGATAGGGGAATTGTTCTCTCAACTCAGTTTTTGCAACAAATTTTGTGGTGTTCCTCTATCTTTTTGCTGTAATTCTTTAAATTGATTGTAACATGTATGGTAGAAAATTATGTTTAGCCAGGTGATCGGTTTCCGGGCAATCTCCTCTTCTCTCTGTTACTATTATTATGTTTGGCCATGCTAGGCCTTTTATTGGTTTTTATATCTGGGCTATGACATTCCATGTTATGCTTTTGTTGTCTTTGAATGTTTGTTTATCTAGTTCTGCTTTTGCTGCCTCAAAATTCTTTAGCCTAACTTCTGATTTTCGAGTTAAGTCTGTGGTTGATTTTTGAAAGAGTAAAGACTGTTTTAATATGTCACTTTCACTTGATTCCCTAAATGATGAACTCTT
The DNA here is from genome assembly GCF_007990345.1 of Gossypium hirsutum. Taxonomy (NCBI): domain Eukaryota; kingdom Viridiplantae; phylum Streptophyta; class Magnoliopsida; order Malvales; family Malvaceae; genus Gossypium; species Gossypium hirsutum. Next base: position 64,757,514 of record NC_053437.1, on the reverse strand, counting down.
TTTTATTAGCTATGGATCTATATCCAAATGGAGCTTTTTGTCATAGTTACTCTGATAGGGGAATTGTTACCTCAACTCAGTTTTTGCATCAAATTTTCCATCCTTTTGGTGTAATTCTTTAGAAACAACCATAAAGTGTGTTACTCTCATGGTTTTACGAACCTATTGTAAAGTGGTTTTCCCTCTATGTAAGATGTAGAATAGAAATTTGATGGCTGGGCAACTTTGCCGAGGTGGTCAATTTCTTATCGATCTCCTTTTTTCCCTGTTGCCAATATTATGTCTGGTCATGCTAGGCTCCTTAAGGATATAAACATTTTCTTGTTTTATTCCAATTGCCTAAGGGACCTAAATTTTCTTTAAAAAATACTATAAAGTGGCTGTTAGCCTCATGATTTCTTTTATCAAACAAGATTTAGAGTAGTTACCCTAGGAATTGTTTTTATCAAATTATCATAAAGTGGTTATCACTCTGTAAGATGTAGGCTGGAATTTGAAGGATGGGCAACTTTGCCGAGGTGGTCAATATCTTATGGATTCACCTCTTTTCCCTGTTGCCAATATTATGTCTGGTCTTGCTAGGCTCCTTAAGGATATAAACATTTTCTTGTTTTATTCTAATTGCCCAAGGGACCTAAATTTTCTTTAAAAGTTACTATAAAGTGGTTGTCACTCTGTAAGGTGTAGAATAGAATTTGAAGGCTGGGCAACTTTGCCGAGGTGATTAATTTCTTTTCAATCTCCTCTTTTCCCTGTTGCCAATATCATGTCTGGTCATGCTAGGCACTTGAGGATATAAACATATTCTTTTATTTCCAATTGCCCAAGGGACCTAAATTTTCTTTAAAGCTTACCTTGAAGTGGGTGTTACCCTCATGATTACTTTTATTAAACTAGATCTAAAGTAGTTATCCTCGGGCTTGTTTTTATCAAACTATCGTGAAGTGGTTGTCACTCTATGTAAGATGTAGAATAAAAATTTGAAGGCTGGGCAACTTTGCCGAGGTGATCAATTTCTTATCGGTCTCCTCTTTTCCCTGTTGCCAATACTATGTCTGGTCATGCTAGGCTCCTTGAGGAGTTAAACAGTTTCTTGTTTTATTCCAATTGCCTATGGGACCTAAATTTTCTTTAAAAAATACCATAAAGCTGGCATTACTCTTAATGTTGTTTTTGTCAAACATTGAGAAGCTGTCTAGTGTCTACTACTCGATTTATCACTATTCTAAAGAATTTTCTTGTTTCCATCTGCAAATCACCCTATGTGATGAATAGTTTTCATATGCTATGGACCAACATCCAAGTGAAGCTTTTGTCATAGTTACTCTGATAGGGAAATATTTTTATCATTTATCCTTTTTGAACAGACTGCTTGTGAACTGCTTTTCTAATAAATGCATAGCTAGTTTCCTTTGCGATTTATATTGTTTTTGCATCATTGTGTATTTAAAATCAGAATTGTTCATTGTACTTAGTTTCTTTTCATTATTGTTTTAATGGCAGAACAAAGATGTATCTGATGCAATTCAGAAGGTAGCTGCAGCTTATGATTGCAAAATTGTTGAAGGTGTTCTTAGCCATCAACTGAAGCAGTTTGTGATAGACGGGAACAAAGTCATACTAAGCGTCTCCAATCCAGATACAAGAGTTGATGATGCAGAGTTTGAGGAGAATGAAGTTTATGCTGTAGATATAGTTGCAAGCACTGGTGAAGGCAAGGTAATTGTCTTCTCTTGTTTTTCAACATTGTTGCTATACTTGTGTTGGGGTTAATTTATCATTGAAGATTTCAATGTGTTATTGAAATTGCAGCCAAAGTTGTTGGATGAGAAGCAGACAACTATTTATAAGAGAGCTGTCGACAAGAACTATCATTTAAAGATGAAGGCCTCTAGATTTATTTTCAGCGAGATAAATCAGAGATTCCCCATCCTGCCATTCACTACTCGGTTTGTATTTGTTTTGCACTTGTTCTGAGTTTTGCATTGGTGATTATTTCTGCTGTTTGACACTTAACATGGGTTTTCCTCAAACAGCGCCTTGGAAGAGAAAAGGGCTCGTCTAGGTTTAGTTGAATGTGTGAATCACGATCTCTTGCAGCCATACCCTGTTCTGTATGAGAAGCCTGGTAGGCATTCATGGCTGAAATCTTGTTTGATAATGAACAGAAGATTGTATCTTGTAATATATTCACAATGAGCTTACCTGTTATGTACCAAAATTCTGCAGGTGATTATGTTGCTCATATCAAATTTACAGTATTGCTAATGCCAAATGGATCAGATCGGATTACATCCCATCCCCTGCAAGAACTGCAGTCAACCAAGACGATAGATGATCCTGAAATCAAGGCCTGGTTGGCTTTGGGAACAAAGACAAAGAAGAAAGGTGGTGGGAAGAAGAAGAAAGGTATGACGTATATGTTGATATTATATTGGAGGTTTAAAAAATGTTGTAGAACAGTGTTGACCGTTGGACATAAATTTGGATATCTGAAAATTTGAGGACTGAATTTTAAAAAATAAAAGTATAGGGATTAAATTTCAAGTTTACAATGAATGCAGGGACTTATGGCATATTTTAACCTATATTGGAAGCAAATGTTGAGGGTTTTGTAGTAAAAACTGAAGAACATGTACTTGGTTTGTGCAGGTAAGAAGGGTGATAAAGCTGAGGGTGGAGCTGAGGGTGAGGCCATGGATGCATCGACAAATGGTGGTGCATCATAAGGAAACAATAATAAAAATGTTTTTGCGCATATTTTCTAATCTGCCCTTTTATATATTATGATGATTGTCAAAATTTTTGATACTGTGTTCACTTGTAGCTTGTTGGTTATGAGTTCAAATTTTAATGTCGAGTAGTTTTTTTTATTTTATGGCATGACATCCACTTGGAGTCTTGTGTTTGTGTGTGATGTGCAACTTAATAGGAAATTAAATGTGCTCATTTCTCTATGGTCTGCTTATTTTATACATCCAATGCTTGTTTTGTTCTTCATTGCATGCAAATGCTGGCCAAATTAAATGTTCAACCAAATAAGTCAAGACATTTTCATATTTGGATCACCAATGCAGTTTTTTTTCCTCTGCAAATACTTGGTTTTATATGTGGATTGTTATTTATGGGAAATCTTTTTGTCGCTAATTAAAATTCGAAAGTTATCTAATAAATTTTTTAGTGATAAAAATTACTGAAAATTATTAAAATAATAATTTTAAAAATTATCATCAGATCTTCATTGAAACAAGCATGTCAATTTAGTTTTTCCATCAATCATATTCTATTGTGAAAGCATTAATAAAGCATAAAATATTGAAGTATTTTTGAACTAGAAAGGAGAATATAATCTGTTTTTAATTTTATTAAAAAGTTTCAATTGAATCCTTAAATTTGATACCATTACATGTAACGCTTCGCACTTAATTTGTTCATCAGATTTGTGTAATATTATATTACGTTGTTGAAACAACTCAAACTAATTTATTTCTTAATCATATCATTCAATGTATAATCATCATTCATATCAATTCAAGCATCTATCTTATTTACAAACTTACGTTTATAATGTTTAATAATTTGATTCATCGAGTTATAGGATTATGCTAAATCAATTTTGGAATTAGGTCGCATTTATGAGATAAACTTTTCCTATTTCCTTATTTTAATTTCGATGTTCCTTATCTCAAGACTTAGAACATGGTAAAATGAATTTAGCTTCGATATACCCTTGTCTCGAAACAAAAATTATTTTATCTCCAAACATAAGTTCAATTATCTCAAGACTTCCTAAACTGATCTCGAGGTGTTTCAATTTGTTTTTTTTATCAATCTACTATAGCTATCAATTTAAACATTATGTCCCATCTTGAACTTGAACTTGGTTAAAAATATTAATTAATCTACATTTGTTTAGAGTTGAAACATATTAGAATAAATGCCCTTTTAGATGGGTATTGACCTTCAGTGTGATGCGTTTAACTTTTTTTTTTTTGTTTCATGTTACAGTATCACTATAATATCTATTTTCATCGCTACCGTTATTTTTACACTAACAACAGCTAAACGTACCGGTCATCCAAAATTTTTTTTAACATGATATTGAAAATAGAAGAGAATTCTATTATGACTACTAAATTTGGGTTGCAATATTATAATGTTTTCAAAAAATTATTGAATTCACTCTATGTAAATTGAAATTCTCCCAAATTATTTAACAAAACTACTAAAATCTCTTACAAAATTATTAAAATATTTTGAGCTCATGAAAAATCCCTTTCAAAGAGTATTTTCTAGAATTTTCCATAATGGATTAAAAGAAATTGGTTAGAACTAGTCCAAAAAACAACTCGATTAAAGCAATATTTTAATTTAAAAATTCACTTAAAATATTTAAAATGAAATTAAGAAGTATTTTAATTTTAAAGAAAGAAAAAGCATCTTTACATCTGTCTGTCTGACGTAAGCAAAGCCTGACAAGAGAAAACGACACCGTTGCTCTTGGGTTCGTCCCACTTGGCATTTCCTTCCTTTCTTGCCTTTTTCCTCTTATAGATATAGCAGATCAGAGTGCCAGTGGGTTTCACTCATACTATCACTTCGCTTTCTCTTTTCTTTTTAATTTCTTTCTTTATATTTATATATATATTTTTGCTTGCTTAGCCGCACCAATGGCGATCGATGATAAAGCCGGTCCAGAGTCGCACTGCAGAGAAGACGATGACAACGCTCCCGCCGCCGCCGTAGACGATGAGGACACCGGTGCTCAAGTCGCTCCTATCGTCAAGCTCGAGGAAGTCGCCGTCACTACTGGTGAAGAAGACGAGGATCCGATTCTCGATCTGTGAGCTAAATCTCTGCTGTTTAGAATATTTTTCTTATATTCTTTTAGAGATCTTTCTCTTCTTCTTTTTTTCTGCTGAAAAATATTAATGATTCGTTGCAGGAAGGCAAAGCTGTATCGATTCGATAAGGAAGGGAATCAATGGAAGGAGAGAGGAGTTGGAAATGTGAAGCTCTTGAAGCACAAAGTCAATGGCAAAGTCCGTCTTGTCATGCGCCAATCTAAAACCCTTAAGATCTGTGCTAACCATTTCGGTCTGTTTCTTTTACTACAGTCTCTTACTATTTTTCTGATTTTGCATATTTAACGAAGTTGAAGTTTGTTCAAGTAGAATTTGAAGTGTTATTATTTTGATGTAAGTTACTTTAGGGTTTAGTAAATTAAAAATTTAAATCTTATTACTGTTTCTATTAGAAAATCTTAATTTAATCATTAATACGGTTAGTATTTCTGTCAGGATTTTTGATCGAAAATACTGCTGATCTTAATGATTGAAGCTAGAAGAATTTAATTTAAAAATTTTAAGTACATGACTAAATCTCGAACTTTGCCAACGCCATATTTGAACCTTATTTTGGTTATTTTATTTTATTTTTGGTTGGTGGGGATTGATTTTGATGCTTTTGAATCTGCAGTTATTCCAACAATGACAGTGCAAGAACATTCTGGAAATGATAAATCATGCGTTTGGCACGCCGCTGATTTCGCTGATGGGAATTTGAAAGAAGAGATGTTCTGTATCAGATTTCCTTCTGTTGAGAGTGAGCATCTTCTTTTCGTTGCTTTAGTTGTTTCTTACTCTTTCATCTTTCTTTTATTTGCTAATTTTATAACACTTATCAACATCTTCTGCTGCATATATTTTGGTACCCCGACCGTTAGTTAGAGAAAACAATGCTTGTGTGATTAACTCATTCTAATTCTTAAATTTAGTTATTAAAATTTTCCATTTATGCCCTTTATAATTTATAAAATTTTAAATTAGTAATGGTAAAATTTCACTTTGACCTCCCTAATAATAAAAATTTGATTTAATCTTTTAAAAATTATAAAGATATAAACTATTAAAATGGTGAAATTGCATTTTTACTATCATAAAAATACACAATTTAATTCCGGCCCCCAAAAAAATTTTCTGGCTCCGCCACTGGACTTGGAATCCACTCTATTGTTTCCTTTTAAAATGTTTAGCATGCAATGCAGACTAAATTATGTCAAAATATAATCTAAGGATAGGATTTTCATGTTTAGCTTATATCAACAATTTTGTTCTAAACATGCTTTATTTGATTTAAAAGTTATTTTAGTGCAAACTTATGGCATAATTCAGTGTGAAATAACAAACTTATTTTGGTGCCCCTTAGTTTTTAGATTGCTTCTTGTGGGACATAAAAGCTTAAAAGATCATTTATGAATATTAGTGCCAATGTACCTTCAGTGAAGGAAATAAGATGAAACAGTTATTTGGTAATCTTAAGTGAAGGAGGATATAAAAAACAAAACCCATTTATTTGTATTCCCCGCATCTCTTGGGGAAGTGAAGCATGTAAGGTGATTATTTGCTTCTGCATGTTTGAGTGTTTGTTCTATGAGGGATTTTTTCAACCAATGTCCATTTTCGAGTTCAACATCTTTCTGATCGAATCTGTTCAATCGTGTAACAATGTTACTTGGACTAAAGTGTGAGTGTTGGATATAGATATCTATTTGTTATGTGTCAATTATAATTTGAACCCAAAAACCGACCTGATTAACCTGAATTTGAACTGAACCCTTTATATATGCTTGGGGATCACTGACATATTCGTGAATGTTCAGATTGCAAGACCTTCATGGAGACAGTTCAAGAGGTTGCTGAAAGTCAGGGAAAGAAAGAGGAAAACAAAGACGCCACAGTCACTGCTGATCTCCTCGACAAGTTGAGTGTTGGAGAAATTAAAAGTGATGGTAAAGAAGATACGGTCGTTGCCTCCAACACCAAGGAAGCCGTCAAAGATGAAGCAAAAACAGAGGAAGATAAGAAAGATGAGGCTGCTTCAAAAGCATAGACCTGAAAGAGAAAGCAACAATATACTCGAGTAAGTTTATTATATATAATTAATATTTAGTGGTTTAAGGAGAAAATTATATATATATTCCCACTCAGGTTACGTAGTTTTCTTAATATTTGCAAAACAATCAAATTATGTTGGAACCTGTGGATGGGAGGGTTTGTTTGTTTGTTTGTTTGTCTGCATGGAAAATCTAAAGGTATTACGTTTGGTTTGAAGGGCAAACCGATGTTTTGATGGAAATTTGCTTTCTAGTTGGATTTAAAATCACAATTCTAAAAGTAATTTCAATGTAGAATTGAATGAATCCTTTATATCTGGTTTACCATTATTAATACAGAGGTATTCAATTTGAACAATAATGTATTCTTTTCGAGTTTCCCATTTCTTCTTGAACGTCTAGCCCCTCTCTGAAAACAAAAACCTTTTCCAAAGTGGCCGGTTGCCTGGCTGCTGTTGCTGTGCTTGTTGGTTGCTATTGTTTTAAAAGGTCCTTTGGGCTTAGGATTTTGGCTTCAGGTTTCGTTCTTTTCTAGTATGTATTAGTTTGCGTCTGTTACACATCAATGATCCAATGCTCTCACGAGCGAGCTTTATGCATCTTCACTTTTACAATAAAAGGTTGAATTCACTATGACCTTAAGGTTTGGTTTCAAAGCTCTTTCGGTGAATGCATGCACTTTGCCATCTTGTGCTTGTTGTTTAAAACTTTTTTTTAAAAAGCAAATGAAATCCGAACTCATTGATATTGATCCCAAGAAACTGGAAAAGCCAAGAAGTAATAAATCCCTCCAGAAATTCTCTTTAATTTGTTTTCAAGAAAAATAAAAAACTTTCATTTCACTCGCTCGCAAGTAAAAGACTAAAAGACCATGAACTCACTGTTGTGTTGCTTTAAAAGCACCCAGGTAAGGAAGCAGCAGGGCTATTTACAGTCTTTTTTTTGGTGCCCTTGTAACAGATGAATAAATCAACACACTCCAAGCCAAGCGGCCATTTAGGAAAATATACAAAGAATGTAGGTAACACCACCAAATTCATCTCAACAGAAACCTTCAATATCACCTGGAATGAAACCAATAAAAAACCCCCCCTAAAATTAGATGCAGGTACGGCATAACTATCACATATTAAGATTCCAATGGTTGGAAAATTTTTATTTTGCTCAGATTACTGACAAAAGTAAAATTCCATGAATTCCTACTTACGGTTAAAAAAAAAAACAAGTGTCAAAATACAGCACCAGAGTTAACTCTGGCCAAATTTGAGATATAACCACTGTACTTGGATAAATATAAAAACGACACATGAATTTTGATTTGATTCAATTTTCACAAGTCATGGATATCATCAAATTAGCACTATTTTACATTGATATTTTGCATACACAAACAATTATATTAATCCAAAATGAAAATAAATGTATGTATTCATTCTTTAAATGCATACAACTGAATCAAAATTACAGCTTCATGTATATATATGAACCACAGTTCAAGTGCCATCTGTACAATTACACCAAATCAAAATTCATATATAAATTTGATATTTATCTCTACTAAGAAAGCTAAAAGATTTTTTTATTCTTTCCTATTCAAAAGGAATAGTCCTATAGTTGACACTGTTAGTATTTTGTCAAAATTTGTCTAAGATCAGGTATGCTTATTGAGTTCATAATTGTTTGCTTTTTAGGTTAGTATGATTGCTTAAGAGTTAAAGTGACACATTTTGACAAAAATACTTGCATGTCTAAGGATTGGACTAGGTTTTTTTTAATCCTAAAAGAGGGTTTAACATTTAACAGGGACTAAATGTCCAACTCCATCCAAGGATAGGGATTAGCAGCAGACCAGAACCAAACAATGCAATGGTAAAGATGGTATTTAAGGGCACGCCTACTATATAGAAGATTGGAAAATCTTACCTAAATGTTTTCTCAATCTTTGGAAAAATGGAAAATAATCAGCCGGGAAAGAAAGACCTCAGTTGATAAAAGAGAACATCAATGCTGGCTTATGGCATCTTTAGCGCCTGCTTCAACTGTGCAAAAGCTGCTGGATGTATTTTAGCAATGGCAGAATTAAACGACTCTCCATGAAGGGCAGCACAAGTTTGAAGGTTGTCTCTCACTGAGTTTTCTAATGATAACCGGTTGATAGGGTCCGAGACTTTGATCTGAATGATGGCACAACCAATTCGTCACAAATAAATAAATGTCATAATAATAAAAATAATTTAATCCTCTAACTTTTATATTTTTTTGTCAATTTGACCCTTATCCTTTTTTGGAGCTAATTTGACACTTAACTTTTCAAAAAAAAAAAAAAAGTCATTGTTTTTCTTAATGTTGACTAAAACATTAACTTTTTAAATATGTTGGCAGGACAACCTGTGAGGCAGTCCACGTGCACTTCATGCTAATATAGCATTATTTGTTTATATGCCATGTCAACAAAAACTTAACATTCTAATTAGTATTTCCATGAAAATGCATCAAATAAACTCTTTTTCAAAAGGTTGATGATCAAATTTGACTCTTTTTAAAAAGTTGAGGACCAAATTTACTAAAAGAAAAAAAGAATTAAGAGCCAAAATGACAAAAGGTGCAAATGTTAAGGCTAAATTGACATTATGCCTAAGTAAATGTAATTCGACTAATGACCTAACTAGAGAATGTTAACCTGTCTTCTCCTTAACTCCTTACTAGGAAGCAAATCCTCATCGTGCGACCTGCCATAGCTCATGTTATCACCACTGCAATTTCTTACCAAAAATTAGGATTAAAAATAGTTACAAATCTCTGAACCGATTAAAATAACACAAGGGTTTGAGGGTTAACCTTGACTCTTCCTCGGTTAAGTCATCGGTCCCTCCGAGAATTACACTAGTGCAAACACTGCATGAATAAAAGTTTATCACCGTTGCCTATAATATAATCTTATACTATGAATCAAAATCAAGATTGAGCTCATACCTTAGTATTTGATCTAGTTTGTCTAGTACTTGAGGCAACCTTAAAGTTAAAATTATGGAAAGTGCTAGTCCAAATGCTTTCTTATGGGGCAAAGATACATTGTCTACCTGTATAAACATACAAAGGTTAATAAGTTTGTGCGTCTCATAGACTGATGCAGGAGCATCTAAATATGTTAGTGTTGACCTCATCACTTTGGGTTTAAAAGATTCCTAGAGTGTCTATTTTATCAAAAACATTCCCCAATCAAACTGTACTGGTAAGCCTTTAGTCGGATTCTTTTAATATCTGGATTTGATTCCCTATCATAGATTCTAGTTGGCCAATTAAGCCTCTAGATAGTCAGAATGGTTGTTTTCTTGGAGTCAAAACATCGATTCAAATAGCTCAGAAAACTAACAAACACTTCGATGATCTTTTGACTAGTCTCCTTAGGTATATATTTTATACCAACCTTGTCAAGCCATACGTCAACTAGAGAAAGAAGAATATTATCTTCAATAGCTACACCAGTTTGCTGCAGTACTGATGAAAGAGAAGGTTCTGATGTTAGTTGTGCAAGATAGTTGGTATTCATCACCAAAATCCTTGCTATGATAGCAGCTGAAGATGCTTTTACGGCAGTCTTGAAAGGATCACCATCATCTCCACTCAAGCAAATAACAACTAGTTTCTACCAACATTTAACAAGGCATAACAGGAATTAGATTTACGACAAGGTATATTACCATGGAAATTATAATTGAGAACGTGAACGATGAATAATCTCTGCAGTTAAAGAACAATGCTTACTTGTAAAGTACTGCTGATTAATGGCGGCACTTCCATGGGGAAACACTATAAAATAGCAAAAAGTGAGCACTTCCGATACAATTTTAATGATCTAAACCTTTATCATCATCAATCAACAATTTTATCATTTATAGGTATCAATCAATTTAAGGAATAACTGTATTTAAGGAAGACAAGTAAGTTGACAGTATATTACCAGTATTAGAATGTCAATGATGGGAAGAATTGAAAGCAGCCCTCTATCGTTGACGTTTCCAACAATGAGATCTAGAAGTTTAGCCACACTGGAAGAGTGCATGCTAAGAAATTCCCTTCCACCCAAAATAATGTAATCTTCAATAATATCAACAGCTACCTGCAAGTATATTCAGATCAATGTGATATTAAAAGAGAGGACAGGTGAGTCAGCTATAAACAATCATTTCTTGAAAAAGCCTAAAGCACCAAATGCTGTTTGTAAAGGGGGATGAAAGCACAGACCTAACAAGGGCAGTAATAATTCAAGAAGTCTAACCTGCAAATGGTCAAAATTTCTTTCCAGGATTTCCAAAAGACACGGGAAATATGCTAAGAGTTGAGGCACCATTGCAGGTACATGAGACAGTGTGGCTTCCCATAACTGCAAATATGAGGATACTTGGCATAAAATGTTCTTGGCTATAAAGGCAGCCAGATAAATAATCGAATATTTGTGCAGTAGTCTAACCAGCATGCTATCCTCCAAAAGATTGAGTTCATCGGGGCCATTTATATCAATCCCTTTCTGAAGAATGGGCAAGAGCATGCTGTAACAACTAGGTGACTGATATCCAAGGGCAATAACAAAGTTCCGCAAAGCAATAAGAAGCTGTATCCGTAGAAGGCTTTCTCCAGAAGATTCCTCCCAAACCTTTTCATAGGAAATTAATAGAAAATATTATTAAAAAGACAGCTGCTAAGTATAGTTGGACATGTCCAGATATGCCACTTAACTGGCATCCCAAATTATAAATTCTATTGTTGTAGTCAACTACTTATTAGGACACACACACTTCTTGTAAAGAGTGCATCAAGTTCCGTAACAGCAAACATGCAACTCACAGAGAAGAAAGTAAAGCAGTGACAACATACCATCTGGAAAAATTGCATCAAGTTGCTGGCATATGGGATGACTTCATTGACATGGCCAAGAAGAACAGAAATCAAATTTAAAACCTGGACCTGAAATTGATGAGAAAAGCAGCAACATATGAATTGAATGTCAGAAGTATACAAAGATGCATATCATGTGCATAAGCACAAATACAAATACACACACTAAAAAAAACAAGAGTTACAAACTCATAAAAACATCTAGATTTTCTGACTTATACTTTTTATTTTTAATGAGAACCAAAGAAATCAATTATGATCTTAAGTAGGACTGGACAAAGAAAAAATCTGTAGTTTTCAAGTAACATCCACCATCTATTCAACTTTATCATCAGAATCTTTACAAGCATGAAAGAATTTTTTTAAAGCTCAGACTGTAGATTCCAGAAAATTTCCACAATGCAATAAAATACACATATCACCTTCTCTTGAAAAGCAGATAGGGGAGAAAGAATGCCTTAGTAAACAGTGAACATTAACAACAGCAGCATAATATACCTTTGAATCAAACTCTTGAACTTCTTTGACCAACTTAAAACATGAATCCCAGCAAACAGGAAGTAGATCAGAAAAATCTCTCTCTGAAAAGTTTGCATCTTCAACATGTAAACATAAGGATCGACAGGCTGCCAGCTAAAACAACAATAGACAACATAGTAAGTGAGCAAAGTACAAAATAACCTTCGCATTATGAAGGGGCAGAGAACAAAGCCGGGAGTTATCATATAGAAGAGAAAGCGAATGTATGGAGCATACCCTCACAGATAAGTCTTTGTCCTGTAACAACCGTATCAAGGCACAATATACAGCTCTTTTTGTGTCATCCTTTATCTGCAGGATCACAAACATCAGAATCATTTATGACCAATTCTCCTGCTGCAACCAATGCACTTTATTAACATTCCCATTAATAGAAATTAAAGAGGAATAACAAATTATACACAATACTATTTTGACATTAGGAATTCCAGACTCGTGATGCATCACTCTTCTACTATCACAACATACAACAGATTACCCGATTCTTGATGCAAGTCAATGCAAAAAGCACTCTTCCAATGCTCGCCAGGTTGGAGCCTATTCCTAGTGACACATATTCAAACTTTGCATTTGATTTATGTACTCTATATTCAAGTATTGCAGCCAAAAGAACAGGATCAAGTGCCAAACGATATTACATCTCACACTTTTCTTGAATCATCAGTTTCTTCCCTGAGGGAATCAAACTGCAACACTCAATTAGAAATCTACCATGTCTGAAACATTATCTACCATTAGTTTTCCAGAGGGGAAGATTCAATTTTGATTGGACAAGCTTCTGACCTGAAAGCTATTGGTCACCGTGATGCTATACTGATGGAAGCCTCAACATACTGCTGTGGCATGCATACAAACACATACATTTCACAAGAAAGAACTCAGAGATATGAAATGGCCTACAGAAGAATATTATGTTACCTCAGAAACCCATTGTCCCAGTATTAGAGCAACTTTCCGGTGGATGATACGCATATTTGGATGATCATTAGAAAGTTCAAGGGATAAAGCACCATTAAACCTGCAATCCGGGATTTTTCAGGAAAAATGAATTCATTGTACCACCTATTGAAACATAAGAAGATGATACTCATTTATTTATTTACAATGCATTAAGAGCAAAACTTCAACAAGTAAGAACTGAACGAAGATATATTAGAAAGAAAGCAACTAAATAACATTCCCACTTTGCTTGGATTATTAAAATTAGGGTTTACTAACAAAATAAGGTTTAGGGTTTAACACTCCCCCCTCCCCCCCCCCAAAAAAAAAAATCTTACCCCAAATCAACAAGGGCAGAAAGCTTATAAAAGCAGCAAAACTATCAAGCAAGTATAAACCAAATATAGCCTACTAGCGAGTGGGTATACCAATCTCTGAAGCTGAGATAATTTGAGAGATCATAATATACATATGCAGCAGCACCATAGGCAGCATCTTTAAGAAGTAACCCCGGAGTTATTTCAGTTGTAGAAGTTGGGCAACCATTCATTGCCTCTTGAAGGATGGACACCACAATAGGAGCCAGCAGCTAAATGCAACAAGTTAAATTGAATAAACATACATGCATATAAAACAGCTGCCAACAAGGAAAAAGAAAAGAAAGGATCACAATAACATGCAAAATGATTAGTACTATCACATACTTGACTGTGGTTTTCAAACAATACAATATATAAAGCCTCCGCACAAGGCCTCAGTTTCTCTGTCCATTGAACCATATCCTGCTCATGATGAAAACCTCAGGATTCTCATACCATTCCTCCAAATCACTCGTGGTTAGAACAAAATACCTGTTAATACATTATTTCGGACAGATATAAAGCAACGCAGGAAAAAAAAAAGAAATACAGGGTGCTTTGCTAACAGAACTATTGATGTAAAATCATGATAATAATTTAGAAAATATTAATTTTAACCGTGGTTTTCCACCACAAGATGGGTTAATGGGTGGAAAAGGGAACATCAGAACATGCAACAGGCCAAAGACAAACAGATAAAGAAGGAAAGCATAATTACCTTCTTATTAACACATTGCATAAAAGTACTATCCGTTCATTGGGCAGAAGTCTAGTCAAAACACCAGCAACAGCATTAGAAATGTTTTTCTTCATCTGCTCTAGTGTAACACCATTCTCATCCATAACCCGTCCTGTAACACTTGGTTTATATTCTTTACATTCAAATACACTTTTAGCCATTACCATACACTTAATCAGGAATTGCTCAAAGGATAATATATCTGGCTCAGGATCTGTAATCTTATTTAGGCAGAAATTTAGAACAGGCTGAAGGACACATATATCACCAAAAGAATAAGGATGCCTTTGTTGAATTGCAACTAGAACCTTCATCAATTTGGTACATGCCCTCTTTATAAACTCCCAAAATTTAGGATGTCTATTCTGCAAAGATGTATCTGTAAAATAAGGTAACATAAAAATAAATCAATCAGACAAATCTTCTACAACAAGTATTTGAGTGGCTTCAGCTTTATTGTTCAAAACAAGATTAAAAGTTCTTTTTTGTTTACTGACCAAAATAAAAATCAAAAGTTCCAGAATAAAAATGTCAGTTCCTTCCACAATGCGAATGGAATAACATAGATTCCCATCGGACCAAGGAAACAGAATTTCTATATTCCAGAGGTTCTACCTAGTTCTGTATGTACATGAAAAACATACACATATAGATATTAAAACACACCAAGGAACATGGTTCAGTTTCATACACTAATTCTAGATGAGGTCACTATTCTGCAACAATGTTGTAAATATCACACGTTCATAGTGTGTACGGGTATGAGTCCTGCAAAATAGAAAGCAGGAGAAATATTTGACCAATTTGTAAGCTAATTATATTGATTGCTTATTTTGTGGCTAATTAAAATTACAATATAACTCATTTGACCAGACATGCTTATCGCCTAATTTTAGGAGAGGAAAAGGCAAAGTTCAAGTGTAAATGAATTTGGTTTTTGCACATGGGAGCAAAAATTGAAATCAAGCACAAGCTATCTTACAATATGGAAGAAATGATTGGGCAGCATTCAAAAGCACAGGAGAGACCTCTTTGACTGGTCTTATCTCCTGCAATATGAAACATTCAAATAATATGCTCTCATTCCAAACTGCTATAGAAGAAAACAAGAAAATATAATGAAATGGTGATTGACTCTAAAATCCTCAAAATATTCTAAATGGAAATGGAAAGAGAAAGAAGTACCTGTATACATTTCGCATCACTTTGAAACCCTGAAATCACTAATTGACATATTATCTTTAGACAAAACAACCATCTCTCACATGTTAGATAAAGATCATCATGACGCTCCTCCTTGTCATTTGAATTATAGCTCTGTGTGATTATAGAAAAACCGTGTGATATTGTTTGTAAATCACTCTGCCAAATATGCCAGCAATATTTGTATAAATGGGATGAGATCTGCCAACAAAGTTTAGTAAGTCAGACTCTTTCAGTCTATAGAACAGGACAGTAAATGCAAAATTAGGAGTTTGTATCTATAGCAAATAAATTACAATCTCTAAGTGAAGAATGTAATGTAACACATATGAAGTACTCATAAACCAAAATGCAGAAGCCACTAATAAAGTTCTAAATGTATATAGTAGGCATTAGCATGAAAATGTTTTTCAATTAAGCTGTCAGTGTAGCATCCACCTTAATTTAAGCAAAAATGAGAGGTCCAGCACAAGACTTTCATTTAGTGGGGTGCTATAAAAAGGAAGATGTTCAGCATTCACATACCTCTGCAAAATTCCTTTGGTCTGCAGTAAGACGTTTTGTGGATAATTCTTTCAAAGTTCTAAAGAGAATCATAAAAATCCTGTGGGAGGTAAGAACATCAGCGGATGGGAGCTGCTGTGCAAGAAATGAGAAAAGCTCTGGCCTGAAGTCATTACACCAACAAATCAGTAAATATTATTAGCTAGAAAAGGAAAAGTCAATGAGATGTCATAATGCCGGAAGAAGAAAGACTTATTCTAGCTCAATGAAGTGGGAAAAATCATTAATGGATATCAACAAATTTAGTGAGTGATGATAATACACCATTCCCGGGATAATCAAAGCGAGCAATTTTTGAAATAAGCACTGCCAGCATTTGAGCTATCTGTATCAGAGAAAGAAAATGAAAATGATAGAAAGTTATTAAGGACTACTAAACTAAAATCAAATTAACATAAACAAGGTCCAATTCATACGCAACTTCAATCAAAGCCCTAAGCATCTGCTTCGCCAGTATAAGTGAGAAACAACTAATACAAATAACCTTAAATTCTTTACCAATAACAACAAGAAAAAGTTTAGAGAAACACCTGATAATTCTCTTCTCTCAAGTGTGATAACAATTTTTGTTTTAAATGTTGTTTCTCTTCATTGCTTATCCCCCTGAATATATAATTTCAGATCATTAATATATCTATAGTTAACATTCTTCATCAGCTTGTAGCTGTACAGTGTGACTTGCTACTCAAAAATTCAAATGCAGTTTCCAAAGAGTTAAAATGAAAAACCGATCCTCATATTTGAAGTTTAAGCTTACTTATGAATAACATGCATGAGAAAAAAGAAAGTGCACAGCTTACGAGAAATCGCGTCGCTTCCTCCAATACCGATTAATACTGTTTTTGAAATATACAGAAGCCATTAATCGAATATCCACTTGCGACGCTAAATCTTTCGCTGTAATCACTTCCTAAATCAATAAACAAATACAAATTGCAACTTAAAAGCATATAAATTTCAAACACATTGTACAGAAAAATGCAAAATGAATACAACTAAATTTACCATAAGACAAGAGCAGAAACCAGGCCTGCTTTCAGATTGAGCAAGATCCGACTCAGCCGGTTTACGATTAGACTCATCTTGACTCATTGAGTTGGCGAGCAACGAGTATATGGCAGACAAATCAGAAACCGAGAGCGCCATCGGTATATCCTAAAATCTTCTCTCTTAAAACTTTTTAGTAAGAGAACAAGCTGAGTCGAGTTAGCGAGTCGGACCGGTGAATCGCGAGAAGATTCGGAAACGGCAGGAGAGGCTTTTTCACATCAAATGGATGATAGATGGTGAAGTTTCTTAGATGGAGTTGTTTTCAAGCTTTCTCTTCTGTTTGGCTAAAGTGATACGACAGATCTTGGTGAAGACGATGATGAAATGAGGAAGTGAAGAAGAAGAGATGGTGCAGAACCACCGTCTTTTAAGCCTTTTTCGCAGCTATTTTATGCTCTTCACCTCACTCACTCAGCCCTTTCTCTCTATTTTCTTCCTACTCGGAGTATATATATATACTTTTAAAAAGGTTAAAACAAACAGAAAAAATATATATAACAAACAGAAAAAGATAGTGAAATGATTTTATGGATGAAATTTAATATTTGATTTTTTTTTTGAATTTTGATAATATTTGAATATGGTAAATATATTAATATTTCTATATTTTTTTATATTTATTATTCGAATTTGTGGGTCCATTTTTATTTTTTTAGATAAAATATTTGTGATAATGGATTTAAATTCAAATATTTATTGTTGGAATTCCATTTATTTTAAATATAAAGATTACATTACAGTAGTAAAAGAGGTATCAATGGAAATAACTAAACAATAACAAAGAATAATTTTTAATAATAAAAATAGATAAAATTATTAAGACTCATATTTCAATCAAATTTAAAAAATAATCTTTTAGTTAAATTTAAATTCATATGTTCAAATTCTTAATTTCTTTTGCTATTTTTACTCATTCGTTGCTTAATCGAGTTGATTTCCAACAAAACTTTTAAATTGTTATTGAATGACTTCAAATTTAAATATTTATTACTCAAATCCACATTTCAATTTTGCAAATAAATTTTACAATTTTACCTTGATCGACATAAACATGTTGTCAATGTAGTACGTTAAAATGCATTACTCTCATATTTATAGGTTGAAAAAAAACTATGGATTACAAAATATATTTCCATATTCAATTGAAATTAAAAAAAAGTACAAATATTCAACTAATTAAAAAAATTATTCTATAATGGTTTTAAATTTATCAAATCAGTACCCTAAACAATAGTCTCTTGAAGAAAAACAAATGCAAATAAGGTATAACACAATGCTATTGTATATCTTTTGAAGCAAATCTCATATTTCAATCTCCTTTTTTTTACAGTGAAGTGATAAAAAACACATCCTTAATCCTGTGAATAAAAATATTAAATTTAACTCAGACTTTAAATTTATCAATATTAAATATGAGTTCATGTCAGAACAAATTGGCACCTTACAATTTGCTGATACATCTTCCCAAGTACTAATTGCTTTCAAGACACTAACACAATTTTGACTCTGAATCCAACCCAAACCCAAAAACTCAATAAAAGCACCATGAAAGCTCCATACAAAATGTTGTTTTCATTTTGCTCTCGTTATCCAAAAATAACAATTAATTCTTGTACGTTAAATTTAAGAGTCAAACAAGTCTTTCCAATTAAAATTTTATCTATTTTTATTATTAAAAATTAGTGTAGCTGTCAGTAATTACCAAACAATTACACATAAAACAATTATGTCACATATACCAAGGACCAAATGGTTTTTTTAAGTAGAATGGCAAATACAACCAGACTACTACTACAGGTCTCCATGGTACATTTGGCCAACCGCTATCCAATTAACCAAATCAAGTAACTTAAAATACCCAAAGTTTAAACCCAAAATGACAAAAACAAGTAACTTAAAACACCCAAACTCGAATGGATTCATCCAAACCCAATCTGTGCTGCGAATGAAAGATTCTAAACAAAAGAGATCTAAGATCAAATCATCCAAGCTTCCTATTTATCAGGTACTTTTTTAAGTATTTTCTATTACTTTCTCTACAGAGTGATTGTCATGAGCTATACATACTTTGATTCATCAACATTTGCAATCAATGTGAACACACCTAATCAATAATCAGAATAAGCAAAAAGACAATACTTGTAAAATACCCATTCTATAGAAATCAGTAAACTGTTTCAATTTAAATCTAACTCCACTGCTGGATTAACACCGATTCAAAATCGAAATAAAAAGTAACCAACTAAAACAACCCAATTACTGTCATTTCCTGCTCATCTTCGGCGTTTTCTTCAATCTCATGCTTCTTTTCCACTGTTTAAGAAGAATACCCCCAAAAACAATGAAAACCATAAATGATAATAAATTGATAAATTTTAGCATGACGAAATGTACTACGCAGTGCAATCATCCGAGTGAGATGGGATTCATAAAATTACCTTGGCTCTCATGGTGATGTGATGACGAAAAAGCTTACGGTCTGCGCGAAAAAGCTAAACGTGGAAATGCTGCTTCATCGGGTTTACACCATTATAAAAACCTAGGCTTATTATGATCCAGCCTTCAATGATGGGCCAGGTTGCCAGTTCTACTGGGCTGCATGCAAACTCTGATTCTTTTTGTTGGTTATTCTACTATTAGACCTGTAATTTACTTAAGTTGTGGTTTGTACTTTACTTTATTTGGTCTTTTCTTCTGAATTTAATATTTTGTCCTATTATGTATTATTAAATCTTAATTTTGTTATTTTTAAATTTGATTGTCCAATTTCATGTGAATCTATATTTT